>NW_026894867.1:0-65294 GCF_032452875.1 Bos javanicus
AAGTGCATGATAGCCACGTGATGTGTGCATGAGTTACGTGAGCAGAGTATGATCAGCCACGTGATCAGTGCATGAGTGCCACGTGATCAGTGCATGATATGTCACGTGATCAGGCATGATCAGCCACGTGATCAGTGCATGATCAGCCACGTGATCAGTGCATGATAGCCACGTGATCAGTGCATGATCAGTTACGTGAGCAGTGCATGATCAGCCACGTGATCAGTGCATGGTCAGACACGTGAACAGTGTATGATCAGCCACGTGATCAGTGCATGATCATCACGTGATCAGTGTATGATCAGCCACGTGAACAGTGCATGCTCAGTCACGTGATCAGGCCTGCTGAGCTGCGTGATTACTGTCTGCTCATCTGCTTGACAATTGCCAGCTGAGCTGCACGATTCCTGCCTGTCATCTGCTTGACAATTGCCAGCTGTGCTGCGTAATTCCTGCCTGCTCAGCTGCTTGATTATTGCCAGCTGAGCAGCATGATTCCTCACACCTGAGTTCCATGATATTGCCTGCTGACTGTTTGATTCGTGCCTACTCAGCTCTTTGTTTATTGCCTCCAGAGGCACATGATCAGTGTATGATAGCAAACATGATCAGCGCATGATCAGTCACATGATCAGCGCCATTAAGTCACGTGATCAGTACATGATAGTCATGTGATCAGTCCATGCTCAGTCACGGTATCAGTGCATGATCAGCCACGTGATCAGTGCATGATCTGTCACATGATCAGTGTATGATCAGCCACGTGATCAGTGCATGGGCAGTCATGTGATCAGTGCATGAACAGTGACGTGATCAGTGCATGATCAGTCACGTGATCAGTGCATGATCAGCCACGTGATCAGTGCATGATCAGTCACGTGATGGGTGTGCATGATCAGTCACGTGACCTGTACATGTAGCTACGTGATCATTGCATGATCAGCCACGTGAGTCAGTGCATGATAGCCACGTGATCAGTGCATGATCAGTCACGTGATCAGTGCATGATCAGTCACGTGATCAGTGCATGGTAGCTGCGTGATCATGGCATGATCAGCCACGTGAGCAGTGCATGATAGCCACGTGATCAGTGCATGATCAGCACGTGATCAGTGCATGATCAGTCACGTGATCAGTGCATGATCAGCCACGTGATCAGTGCATGATCAGTCACGTGATCAGTGTATGTCAGCCATGATCAGTGCATGATAGCCACGTGATCAGTGCATGATCAGTCACGTGATCAGTGCATGATCAGTCACGTGATCAGTGCATGATCAGCCACGTGATCAGTGCATGATCAGCCACGTGATCAGTGCATGATCAGTCACGTGATCAGTGCATGATCAGTCACGTGATCAGTGCATGATAGCCACGTGATCAGTGCATGATCAGCCACGTGATCAGTGCATGATAGCCACGTGATCAGTGCATGATAGCCACGTGATCAGTGCATGATCAGTCACGTGATAGTGCATGATCAGCCACGTGATCAGTGCATGATCAGCCACGATCAGTGCATGATAGCCACGTGATCAGTGCATGATCAGTCACGTGATCAGTGCATGATCAGCCACGTGATCAGTGCATGATCAGCCACGTGATCAGTGCATGATCAGCCACGTGATCAGTGCATGATCAGTCACGTGATCAGTGCATGATAGCTACGTGATCAGTGCATGATCAGCCACGTGATCAGTGCATGATAGCCACGTGATCAGTGCATGATCAGTCACGTGATCACATGATCAGTCACGTGATCAGTGCATGATCATTTACGTGATCAGTGCATGATCAGTCACGTGATCAGTGCATGGTAGCTACGTGATCAGTGCATGATCAGCCACGTGATCAGTGCATGATAGCCACGTGATCAGTGCATGAGTCACGTGATCAGTATGATCAGCCACGTGATCAGTGCATGATAGCCACGTGATCAGTGCATGATAGTCACGTGACAGTGTGTGATCAGCCACGTGATCAGTGCATGATCAGCCACGTGATCAGTGCATGATAGCCACGTGATCAGTGCATGATCAGTCACGTGATCAGTGCATGATCAGTCACGTGATCAGTGCATGATCAGCCACGTGATCAGTGCATGATAGCACGTGATCAGTGCATGATCAGCCACGTGATCAGTGCATGATCAGCCACGTGATCAGTGCATGATCAGCCACGTGATCAGTGCATGATCAGCCACGTGAGCAGAGCATGATAGCCACGTGATCAGTGCATGATCAGTCACGTGATCAGTACATGATCAGTCACGTGAACAGTGCATGATCATTTACGTGATCAGTGCATGATCAGTCACGTACCAGTATATGGTAGCTACGTGATCATTCCATGACGAGCCACGTGAGCAGTGCATGATAGCCACGTGATGTGTGCATGAGTTACGTGAGCAGAGTATGATCAGCCACGTGATCAGTGCATGAGTGCCACGTGATCAGTGCATGATGTCACGTGACAGTGTGATCAGCCACGTGAACAGTGCATGTTCAGCCACGTGATCAGTGCATGATAGCCACGTGATCAGTGCATGATCAGTTACGTGAGCAGTGTATGATCAGCCACGTGATCAGTGCATGGTCAGACACGTGAACAGTCCATGATAGCCACGTGATCAGTGCATGATCATCACGTGATCAGTGTATGATCAGCCACGTGAACAGTGCATGCTCAGTCACGTGATCAGGGCCTGCTGAGCTGCGTGATTACTGTCTGCTCATCTGCTTGACAATTGCCAGCTGAGCTGCACGATTCCTGCCTGTCATCTGCTTGACAATTGCCAGCTGTGCTGCAATTCCTGCCTGCTCAGCTGCTTGATTATTGCCAGCTGAGCAGCATGATTCCTCACACCTGAGTTCCATGATTATTGCCTGCTGACTGTTTGATCGTGCCTACTCAGCTCTTGTTTATTGCCTCCAGAGGCACATGATCAGTGTATGATAGCAAACATGATCAGCGCATGATCAGTCACATGATTAGCGCCATTAAGTCACGTGATCACTACATGATAGTCATGTGATCAGTCCATGCTCAGTCACGGTATCAGTGCATGATCAGCCACGTGATCAGTGCATGATCTGTCACAAGATTAGTGCATGATCATCCACGTGATCAGTGCATGGGCAGTCATGTGATCAGTGCATGATATAGATGTGATCAGTGCATGATCAGTCTCGTGATCAGTGCATGATAGCCACGTGATCAGTGCATGATCTGTCACCTGATGGGTGTATGATCATTCACGTGACCTGTACATGGTAGCTACATGATCATTGCATGATCAGCCACGTGAGTAGTGCATGATAGCCACGTGATCAGTGCATGATCAGTCACGTGATCAGTGCATGATCAGTCATGTGACCAGTACATGGTAGCTGCGTGATCAGTGCATGATCAGCCACGTGATCAGTGCATGATAGCCACGTGATCAGTGCATGATCAGACACGTGATCAGTGCATGATCAGTCACGTGATCAGTGCATGATCAGCCACGTGATCAGTGCATGATCAGGCACGTGATCAGTGCATGATCAGCCACGTGATCAGTGCATGATAGCCACGTGATCAGTGCATGATCAGTCACGTGATCAGTGTATGATCAGCCACGTGATCAGTGCATGATCAGCCACATGATCAGTGCATGATCAATTACGTGATCAGTGCATGATCAGTCACGTGACAGTACATGGTAGCTACGTGATCAGTGCATGATCAGCCACGTGATCAGTGCATGATAGCCACGTGATCAGTGCATGATAGCCACGTGATCAGTGCATGATCAGTCACGTGATACGCATGATCAGCCACGTGATCAGTGCATGATAGCCACGTGATCAGTGCATGATCAGCCACGTGATCAGTGCATGAGAGCCACGTGATCAGTGCATGATCAGTCATGATACATGTGTGATCAGCCACGTGATCAGTGCATGATCAGCCACGTGATCAGTGCATGATCAGCCACGTGATCAGTGCATGATCAGTCACGTGATCAGTACATGATCAGTCACGTGAACAGTGCATGATCATTTACGTGATCTGTGCATGATCAGTCACGTGACCAGTATATGGTAGCTACGTGATCATTCCATGACGAGCCACGTGAGCAGTGCATGATAGCCACGTGATGTGCATGAGTTACGTGAGCAGAGTATGATCAGCCACGTGATCAGTGCATGAGTGCCACGTGATCAGTGCATGATATGTCACGTGACAGGTGTGTGATCAGCCACGTGAACAGTGCATGTTCAGCCACGTGATCAGTGCATGATAGCCACGTGATCAGTGCATGATCAGTTACGTGAGCAGTGTATGATCAGCCACGTGATCAGTGCATGGTCAGACACGTGAACAGTGTATGATCAGCCACGTGATCAGTGCATGATATCCAAGTGATCAGTGCATGATCATCACGTGATCAGTGTATGATCAGCCACGTGAACAGTGCATGCTCAGTCACGTGATCTGGGCCTGCTGAGCTGCGTGATTACTGTCTGCTCATCTGCTTGACAATTGCCAGCTGAGCTGCACGATTCCTGCCTGTCATCTGCTTGACAATTGCCAGCTGTGCTGCGAATTCCTGCCTGCTCAGCTGCTTGATTATTGCCAGCTGAGCAGCATGATTCCTCACACCTGAGTTCCATGATTATTGCCTGCTGACTGTTTGATTCGTGCCTACTCAGCTCTTTGTTTATTGCCTCCAGAGGCACATGATCAGTGTATGATAGCAAACATGATCAGCGCATGATCAGTCACATGATCAGCGCCATTAAGTCACGTGATCACTACATGATAGTCATGTGATCAGTCCATGCTCAGTCACGGTATCAGTGCATGATCAGCCACGTGATCAGTGCATGATCTGTCACATGATTAGTGCATGATCATCCACGTGATCAGTGCATGGGCAGTCATGTGATCAGTGCATGATATAGACGTGATCAGTGCATGATCAGTCTCGTGATCAGTGCATGATAGCCACGTGATCAGCATGATCAGTCACCTGATGGGTGTATGATCATTCACGTGACCTGTACATGGTAGCTACATGATCATTGCATGATCAGCCACGTGAGTAGTGCATGATAGCCACGTGATCACTGCATGATCAGTCACGTGATCAGTGCATGATCAGTCATGTGACCAGTACATGGTAGCTGCGTGATCATGCATGATCAGCCACGTGATCAGTGCATGAGCACGACAGATCAGTGCATGATCAGACACGATGATCAGTGCATGATCAGTCACGTGATCAGTGCATGATCAGCCACGTGATCAGTGCATGATCAGTCACGTGATCAGTGTATGTCAGCCACGTGATCAGTGCATGATAGCCATGATCAGTGCATGATCAGCACGTGATCAGTGCATGATCAGCCATGGCATGATCAGTGTATGATCAGCCGTGATCAGTGCATGATCAGCCACGTGATCAGTGCATGATCACCTGTGATCAGTGCATGATCAGTCACGTGATCAGTACATGATAGCTACGTGATCAGTGCATGATCAGCCACGTGATCAGTGCATGATAGCCACGTGATCAGCATGATAGCCACGATCAGTGCATGATCAGTCATGTGATACGCAGTGGTGATCAGCCACGTGATCAGTGCATGATATCCACGTGATCAGTGCATGACAGCCACGTGATCAGTGCATGAGAGCCACGTGATCAGTGCATGATCACACGTGATACATGTGGTGATCAGCCACGTGATCAGTGCATGATCAGCCACGATCAGTGCATGATCAATTACGTGATCAGTGCATGATCAGTCACGTGATCAGTACATGTTGCCACGATAGTGCATGATCAGCCACGTGATCAGTGCATGATAGCCACGTGATCAGTGCATGATCAGTCACGTGATCAGCATATGATCAGTCACGTGATCAGTGCATGATCAGTCACGTGATCAGTGCATGATCAGTCACGTGACCAGTATATGGTTGCTACGTGATCATTCCATGACAGCCACGGAGTCAGTGCATGATAGCCACGTGATGTGTGCATGAGCACGTGAGCAGTGATGATCAGCCACGTGATCAGTGCATGAGTGCCATGATCAGTGCATGATATGTCATGTGATCAGGTGTGTGATCAGCCACTGAATGTGCATGATCAGCCACGTGATCAGTGCATGATAGCCACGTGATCAGTGCATGATCAGTCACGTGATCAGTGCATGATCAGTCACGTGATCAGTGCATGGTAGCTACGTGATCAGTGCATGATCAGCCACGTGATCAGTGCATGATAGCCACGTGATCAGTGCATGATCAGTCACGTGATCAGTGCATGATCAGCCACGTGATCAGTGCATGATCAGTCACGTGATCAGTGCATGATCAGCCGTGATCAGTGCATGATAGCCATGTGATCAGTGCATGATCAGTACGATCAGTGCATGATCAGTTATGATCAGGCATGATCAGCCACGTGATCAGTGCATGATCAGCCACGTGATCAGTGCATGATCAGCCACGTGATCAGTGCATGATCAGTCACGTGATCAGTGCATGGTAGCCACGTGATCAGTGCATGATCAGCCACGTGATCAGTGCATGATAGCCATGATCAGTGCATGATAGCCATGATCAGTGCATGATCAGTCATGACACGTAGTGATCAGCCACGTGATCAGTGCATGATATCCACGTGATCAGTGCATGATCAGCCACGTGATCAGTGCATGATCAGCCACGTGATCAGTGCATGATCAGTCACGTGATCAGTGTGTGATCAGCCACGTGATCAGTGCATGATCAGCCACGTGATCAGTGCATGATCAATTACGTGATCAGTGCATGATCAGTCACGTGACCAGTACATGGTAGCTACGTGATCATTGCATGATCAGCCACGTGAGCAGTGCATGATAGCCACGTGATCAGTGCATGATCAGTCACGTGATCAGTGCATGATCAGTCACGTGATCAGTGCATGATCAGTCACGTGATCTGCATGATCAGTCACTGACAGTGCATGTATGCTACGTGATCAGTGCATGACAGCCACGTGATCAGTGCATGAAGCCACGTGATCAGTGCATGAGTCACGTGATCAGTGCATGATCAGCCACGTGATCAGTGCATGACCACGTGATCAGTGCATGATAGCCACGTGATCAGTGTGATCAGCCACGTGATCAGTGCATGATCAGTCACGTGATCAGTGCATGATCAGCCACGTGATCAGTGCATGATCAGCCACGTGATCAGTGCATGATCAGCCACGTGATCAGTGCATGATAGCCACGTGATCAGTGCATGATCAGCCACGTGATCAGTGCATGATCAGCCACGTGATCAGTGCATGATCAGCCACGTGATCAGTGCATGATCAATCACGTGATCAGTGCATGATCAGTCACGTGATCAGTGCATGATGCTACGTGATCAGTGCATGATCAGCCACGTGATCAGTGCATGATAGCCACGTGATCAGTGCATGATCACCATGTGCATGATCAGTCACGTGACAGTGCATGATCACGTGATCAGTGCATGATCAGTCACGTGACCAGTACATGATAGCTACGTGATCAGTGCATGATCAGCCACGTGATCAGTGCATGATAGCCACGTGATGCAGAGCATGATAGCCACGTGATCAGTGCATGATCAGTCACGTGATCAGTGCATGATCAGTCACGTGACAGTGCATGATCATCACGTGATCATGCATGATCAGTCACGTGATCAGTGCATGATAGCACGTGATCAGTGCATGATCAGCCACGTGAGCAGTGCATGATAGCCACGTGATCAGTGCATGAGTCACGTGATCAGTGTATGATCAGCCACGTGATCAGTGCATGAGTGCCACGTGATCAGTGCATGATAGTCACGTGATCAGTGTGTGATCAGCCACGTGATCAGTGCATGTTCAGCCACGTGATCAGTGCATGATAGCCACGTGATCAGTGCATGATCAGTTACGTGATCAGTGTATGATCAGCCACGTGATCAGTGCATGGTCAGACACGTGATCAGTGCATGATCAGCCACGTGATCAGTGCATGATGTCACGTGATCAGTGTATGATCAGCCACGTGAACAGTGCATGCTCAGTCACGTGATCAGGGCCTGCTGAGCTGCGTGATTACTGTCTGCTCATCTGCTTGACAATTGCCAGCTGAGCTGCACGATTCCTGCCTGTCATCTGCTTGACAATTGCCAGCTGTGCTGCGTAATTCCTGCCTGCTCAGCTGCTTGATTATTGCCAGCTGAGCAGCATGATTCCTCACAGCTGAGTTCCATGATTATTGCCTGCTGACTGTTTGATTCGTGCCTACTCAGCTCTTTGTTTATTGCCTCCAGAGGCACATGATCAGTGTATGATAGCAAACATGATCAGTGCATGATCAGTCACATGATCAGCGCCATTAAGTCACGTGATCACTACATGATAGTCATGTGATCAGTCCATGCTCAGTCACGTATCAGTGCATGATCAGCCACGTGATCAGTGCATGATCTGTCACATGATCAGTGTATGATCATCCACGTGATCAGTGCATGGGCAGTCATGTGATCAGTGCATGATATAGACGTGATCAGTGCATGATCAGTCACGTGATCAGTGCATGATAGCCACGTGATCAGTGCATGATCAGTCACCTGATGGGTGTATGATCATTCACGTGACCTGTACATGGTAGCTACATGATCATTGCATGATCAGCCACGTGAGTAGTGCATGATAGCCACGTGATCAGTGCATGATCAGTCACGTGATCAGTGCATGATCAGTCATGTGACCAGTACATGGTAGCTGCGTGATCATGCATGATCAGCCACGTGATCAGTGCATGATAGCCACGTGATCAGTGCATGATCAGACACGTGATCAGTGCATGATCAGTCACGTGATCAGTGCATGATCAGCCACGTGATCAGTGCATGATCAGTCACGTGATCAGTGCATGATCAGCCACGTGATCAGTGCATGATAGCCACGTGATCAGTGCATGATCAGTCACGTGATCAGTGCATGATCAGTGCATGATCAGCCACGTGATCAGTGCATGATCAGCCACGTGATCAGTGCATGATCAGTCACGTGATCAGTGCATGGTAGCCACGTGATCAGTGCATGATCAGCCACGTGATCAGTGCATGATAGCCACGATCAGTGCATGATAGCCACGTGATCAGTGCATGATCAGTCATGTGATCGTGCATGATCAGCCACGTGATCAGTGCATGATATCCACGTGATCAGTGCATGATCAGCCACGTGATCAGTGCATGATCAGCCACGTGATCAGTGCATGATCAGTCACGTGATCAGTGCATGATCAGCCACGTGATCAGTGCATGATGAGCCACGTGATCAGTGCATGATCAGCCACGTGATCAGTGCATGATCAGTCACGTGATCAGTGCATGGTAGCTACGTGATCAGTGCATGATCAGCCACGTGATCAGTGCATGATAGCCACGTGATCAGTGCATGATCAGTCACGTGATCAGTGCATGATCAGTCACGTGATCAGTGCATGATCATTTACGTGATCAGTGCATGATCAGTCACGTGATCAGTATATGGTTACGTGATCATTGCATGACAGCCACGTGATCAGTGCATGATAGCCACGTGATGTGTGCATGAGTTACGTGATCAGTGCATGATCAGCCACGTGATCAGTGCATGAGTGCCACGTGATCAGTGCATGATAGTCACGTGATCAGTGCATGATCAGCCACGTGATCAGTGCATGATCAGCCACGTGATCAGTGCATGATAGCCACGTGATCAGTGCATGATAGTGATCAGTGCATGATCACACGTGATCAGTGCATGATCAGCCACGTGATCAGTGCATGATAGCCACGTGATCAGTGCATGATCAGCCACGTGATCAGTGCATGATAGCCACGTGATCAGTGCATGATCAGTCACGTGATCAGTGTGATCAGCCACGTGATCAGTGCATGATGAGCCACGTGATCAGTGCATGATCAATTACGTGATCAGTGCATGATCAGTCACGTGATCAGTGCATGATTGTACGTGATCAGTGCATGATCAGCCACGTGATCAGTGCATGATAGCCACGTGATCAGTGCATGATCAGTCACGTGATCAGTGCATGATCAGTCACGTGATCAGTGCATGATCATTTACGTGATCAGTGCATGATCAGTCACGTGACCAGTATATGGTAGCTACGTGATCATTCCATGATCAGCCACGTGAGCAGTGCATGATAGCCACGTGATCAGTGCATGAGTTACGTGAGCAGTATGATCAGCCACGTGATCAGTGCATGATGCCACGTGATCAGTGCATGATATGTCACGTGACAGTGCATGATCAGCCACGTGAACAGTGCATGATCAGCCACGTGATCAGTGCATGATAGCCACGTGATCAGTGCATGATCAGCCACGTGATCAGTGCATGATCAGCCACGTGATCAGTGCATGGTCAGACACGTGAACAGTGTATGATCAGCCACGTGATCAGTGCATGATATCCAAGTGATCAGTGCATGATCATCACGTGATCAGTGTATGATCAGCCACGTGAACAGTGCATGCTCAGTCACGTGATCAGGGCCTGCTGAGCTGCGTGATTACTGTCTGCTCATCTGCTTGACAATTGCCAGCTGAGCTGCACGATTCCTGCCTGTCATCTGCTTGACAATTGCCAGCTGTGCTGCGTAATTCCTGCCTGCTCAGCTGCTTGATTATTGCCAGCTGAGCAGCATGATTCCTCACAGCTGAGTTCCATGATTATTGCCTGCTGACTGTTTGATTCGTGCCTACTCAGCTCTTTGTTTATTGCCTCCAGAGGCACATGATCAGTGTATGATAGCAAACATGATCAGTGCATGATCAGTCACATGATCAGCGCCATTAAGTCACGTGATCACTACATGATAGTCATGTGATCAGTCCATGCTCAGTCACGGTATCAGTGCATGATCAGCCACGTGATCAGTGCATGATCTGTCACATGATTAGTGTATGATCATCCACGTGATCAGTGCATGGGCAGTCATGTGATCAGTGCATGATATAGACGTGATCAGTGCATGATCAGTCTCGTGATCAGTGCATGATAGCCACGTGATCAGTGCATGATCAGTCACCTGATGGGTGTATGATCATTCACGTGACCAGTACATGGTAGCTACGTGATCATTGCATGATCAGCCACGTGATAGTGCATGATAGCCACGTGATCAGTGCATGATCAGTCACGTGATCAGTGCATGATCAGTCATGTGACCAGTACATGATCAGCCACGTGATCAGTGCATGATCAGCCACGTGATCAGTGCATGATCAGCCACGTGATCAGTGCATGATCAGTCACGTGATCAGTGCATGATCAGCCACGTGATCAGTGCATGATCAGCCACGTGATCAGTGCATGATCAGCCACGTGATCAGTGCATGATCAGCCACGTGATCAGTGCATGATCAGTCACGTGATCAGTGCATGATCAGTCACGTGATCAGTGCATGATCAGCCACGTGATCAGTGCATGATCAGCCACGTGATCAGTGCATGATCAGTCACGTGATCAGTGCATGATCAGTCACGTGATCAGTGCATGATCAGCCACGTGATCAGTGCATGATCAGCCACGTGATCAGTGCATGATAGCCACGTGATCAGTGCATGATCAGCCACGTGATCAGTGCATGATCAGCCACGTGATCAGTGCATGATCAGCCACGTGATCAGTGCATGATCAGCCACGTGATCAGTGCATGATCAGTCACGTGATCAGTGCATGATCAGCCACGTGATCAGTGCATGATCAGTCACGTGATCAGTGCATGATCAGCCACGTGATCAGTGCATGATCAGCCACGTGATCAGTGCATGATAGCCACGTGATCAGTGCATGATCAGTCACGTGATCAGTGCATGATCAGTCACGTGATCAGTGCATGATCAGCCACGTGATCAGTGCATGATCAGCCACGTGATCAGTGCATGATCAGTCACGTGATCAGTGCATGATCAGTCACGTGATCAGTGCATGATAGCTACGTGATCAGCATGATCAGTCACGTGATCAGTGCATGATAGCCACGTGATCAGTGCATGATCAGCCACGTGATCAGTGCATGATAGCACGTGATCAGTGCATGATCAGCCACGTGATCAGTGCATGATAGCCACGTGATCAGTGCATGATAGCCACGTGATCAGTGCATGATCAGTCACGTGATCAGTGTGTGATCAGCCACGTGATCAGTGCATGATCAGCCACGTGATCAGTGCATGATAGCCACGTGATCAGTGCATGATCAGTCACGTGATCAGTGTGATCAGCCACGTGATCAGTGCATGATAGCCACGTGATCAGTGCATGATCAGCCACGTGATCAGTGCATGATCAGTCACGTGACCAGTACATGGTTGCTACGTGATCAGTTGCATGATCAGCCACGTGATCAGTGCATGATAGCCACGTGATCAGTGCATGATCAGTCACGTGATCAGTGCATGATCAGTCACGTGATCAGTGCATGATCATTCACGTGATCAGTGCATGATCAGTCACGTGACCAGTATATGTAGCTACGTGATCATTCCATGACAGCCACGTGCAGTGCATGATAGCCACGTGATGTGCATGAGTTACGTGATCAGTGTATGATCAGCCACGTGATCAGTGCATGAGTGCCACGTGATCAGTGCATGATAGTCACGTGATCAGTGTGTGATCAGCCACGTGATCAGTGCATGATCAGCCACGTGATCAGTGCATGATAGCCACGTGATCAGTGCATGATCAGTTACGTGATCAGTGCATGATCAGCCACGTGATCAGTGCATGGTCAGACACGTGAACAGTGCATGATCAGCCACGTGATCAGTGCATGATATCCACGTGATCAGTGTATGATCAGCCACGTGAACAGTGCATGCTCAGTCACGTGATCTGGGCCTGCTGAGCTGCGTGATTACTGTCTGCTCATCTGCTTGACAATTGCCAGCTGAGCTGCACGATTCCTGCCTGTCATCTGCTTGACAATTGCCAGCTGTGCTGCGTAATTCCTGCCTGCTCAGCTGCTTGATTATTGCCAGCTGAGCAGCATGATTCCTCACACCTGAGTTCCATGATTATTGCCTGCTGACTGTTTGATTCGTGCCTACTCAGCTCTTTGTTTATTGCCTCCAGAGGCACATGATCAGTGTATGATAGCAAACATGATCAGCGCATGATCAGTCACATGATCAGCGCCATTAAGTCACGTGATCACTACATGATAGTCATGTGATCAGTCCATGCTCAGTCACGGTATCAGTGCATGATCAGCCACGTGATCAGTGCATGATCTGTCACATGATTAGTGTATGATCATCCACGTGATCAGTGCATGGGCAGTCATGTGATCAGTGCATGATATAGACGTGATCAGTGCATGATCAGTCTCGTGATCAGTGCATGATAGCCACGTGATCAGTGCATGATCAGTCACCTGATGGGTGTATGATCATTCACGTGACCTGTACATGGTAGCTACATGATCATTGCATGATCAGCCACGTGATCAGTGCATGATAGCCACGTGATCAGTGCATGATCAGTCACGTGATCAGTGCATGATCAGTCACCAGTACATGGTAGCTGCGTGATCATGCATGATCAGCCACGTGATCAGTGCATGATAGCCACGTGATCAGTGCATGATCAGCACGTGATCAGTGCATGATCAGTCACGTGATCAGTGCATGATCAGCCACGTGATCAGTGCATGATCAGGCACGTGATCAGTGCATGATCAGCCACGTGATCAGTGCATGATAGCCACGTGATCAGTGCATGATCAGTCACGTGATCAGTGCATGATCAGCCACGTGATCAGTGCATGATCAGCCACGTGATCAGTGCATGATCAATTACGTGATCAGTGCATGATCAGTCACGTGATCAGTGCATGTAGCTACGTGATCAGTGCATGATCAGCCACGTGATCAGTGCATGATAGCCACGTGATCAGTGCATGATAGCCACGTGATCAGTGCATGATCAGTCATGTGATACGTGTGTGATCAGCCACGTGATCAGTGCATGATATCCACGTGATCAGTGCATGACAGCCACGTGATCAGTGCATGAGAGCCACGTGATCAGTGCATGATCAGTCACGTGATACATGTGTGATCAGCCACGTGATCAGTGCATGATGAGCCACGTGATCAGTGCATGATCAATTACGTGATCAGTGCATGATCAGTCACGTGACCAGTACATGGTTGCTACGTGATCGTTGCATGATCAGCCACGTGAGCAGTGCATGATAGCCACGTGATCAGTGCATGATCAGTCACGTGATCAGTACATGATCAGTCACGTGAACAGTGCATGATCATTTACGTGATCTGTGCATGATCAGTCACGTGACCAGTATATGGTAGCTACGTGATCATTCCATGACAGCCACGTGAGCAGTGCATGATAGCCACGTGATGTGTGCATGAGTTACGTGAGCAGAGTATGATCAGCCACGTGATCAGTGCATGAGTGCCACGTGATCAGTGCATGATATGTCACGTGACAGGTGTGTGATCAGCCACGTGAACAGTGCATGTTCAGCCACGTGATCAGTGCATGATAGCCACGTGATCAGTGCATGATCAGTTACGTGAGCAGTGTATGATCAGCCACGTGATCAGTGCATGGTCAGACACGTGAACAGTGTATGATCAGCCACGTGATCAGTGCATGATATCCAAGTGATCAGTGCATGATCATCACGTGATCAGTGTATGATCAGCCACGTGAACAGTGCATGCTCAGTCACGTGATCTGGGCCTGCTGAGCTGCGTGATTACTGTCTGCTCATCTGCTTGACAATTGCCAGCTGAGCTGCACGATTCCTGCCTGTCATCTGCTTGACAATTGCCAGCTGTGCTGCGTAATTCCTGCCTGCTCAGCTGCTTGATTATTGCCAGCTGAGCAGCATGATTCCTCACACCTGAGTTCCATGATTATTGCCTGCTGACTGTTTGATTCGTGCCTACTCAGCTCTTTGTTTATTGCCTCCAGAGGCACATGATCAGTGTATGATAGCAAACATGATCAGTGCATGATCAGTCACATGATCAGCGCCATTAAGTCACGTGATCACTACATGATAGTCATGTGATCAGTCCATGCTCAGTCACGGTATCAGTGCATGATCAGCCACGTGATCAGTGCATGATCAGTCACGTGATCAGTGTATGATCATCCACGTGATCAGTGCATGATCACATGTGATCAGTGCATGATCAGACGTGATCAGTGCATGATCAGTCACGTGATCAGTGCATGATCAGCCACGTGATCAGTGCATGATCAGCCACGTGATCAGTGCATGATCAGTCACGTGATCAGTGCATGATCAGCCACGTGATCAGTGCATGATCAGCCACGTGATCAGTGCATGATCAGCCACGTGATCAGTGCATGATCAGCCACGTGATCAGTGCATGATCAGTCACGTGATCAGTGCATGATCAGTCACGTGATCAGTGCATGATCAGCCACGTGATCAGTGCATGATCACGTGATCAGTGCATGATCAATCACGTGATCAGTGCATGCTGAGCTGCACGTGCTCATCTGCATGATAGCCACGTGCTCAGTGCATGATCAGCTGCGTGATCAGCTGCATGATAGCCACGTGATTCAGTGCATGATAGCCACGTGATCAGTGCATGATCAGAGGCACATGATCAGTGTATGATCAGCCACGTGATCAGTGCATGATCAGCCACGTGATCAGTGCATGATAGTCACGTGATCAGTGCATGATCAGTCACGTATCAGTGCATGATCAGCCACGTGATCAGTGCATGATCTGTCACGTGATTAGTGTATGATCATCCGTGATCAGTGCATGATCAGTCATGTGATCAGTGCATGATATAGACGTGATCAGTGCATGATCAGCCACGTGATCAGTGCATGATAGCCACGTGATCAGTGCATGATCAGTCACGTGATCAGTGCATGATCAGTCACGTGATCAGTGCATGATAGCGTGATCAGTGCATGATCAGCCACGTGATCAGTGCATGATAGCCACGTGATCAGTGCATGATCAGTCACGTGATCAGTGCATGATCAGTCACGTGATCAGTGCATGATCACGTGATCAGTGCATGATCAGCCACGTGATCAGTGCATGATCAGCCACGTGATCAGTGCATGATAGTCACGTGATCAGTGCATGATCAGTCACGTGATCAGTGCATGATCAGCCACGTGATCAGTGCATGATCAGCCACGTGATCAGTGCATGATCAGCACGTGATCAGTGCATGATCAGCCACGTGATCAGTGCATGATCAGTCACGTGATCAGTGCATGATAGCTACGTGATCAGTGCATGATCAGCCACGTGATCAGTGCATGATAGCCACGTGATCAGTGCATGATCAGCCACGTGATCAGTGCATGATCAGTCACGTGATCAGTGCATGATCAGCCACGTGATCAGTGCATGATCAGCCACGTGATCAGTGCATGATAGCCACGTGATCAGTGCATGATCAGTCACGTGATCAGTGTGATCAGCCACGTGATCAGTGCATGATGAGCCACGTGATCAGTGCATGATCAATTACGTGATCAGTGCATGATCAGTCACGTGACCAGTACATGGTTGCTACGTGATCGTTGCATGATCAGCCACGTGAGCAGTGCATGATAGCCACGTGATCAGTGCATGATCAGTCACGTGATCAGTACATGATCAGTCACGTGATCAGTGCATGATCATTTACGTGATCTGTGCATGATCAGTCACGTGACCAGTATATGGTAGCTACGTGATCATTCCATGACAGCCACGTGAGCAGTGCATGATAGCCACGTGATGTGCATGAGTTACGTGAGCAGAGTATGATCAGCCACGTGATCAGTGCATGAGTGCCACGTGATCAGTGCATGATATGTCACGTGACAGGTGTGTGATCAGCCACGTGAACAGTGCATGTTCAGCCACGTGATCAGTGCATGATAGCCACGTGATCAGTGCATGATCAGTTACGTGAGCAGTGTATGATCAGCCACGTGATCAGTGCATGGTCAGACACGTGAACAGTGTATGATCAGCCACGTGATCAGTGCATGATATCATCAGTGCATGATGTGATCAGTGTATGATCAGCCACGTGAACAGTGCATGCTCAGTCACGTGATCTGGGCCTGCTGAGCTGCGTGATTACTGTCTGCTCATCTGCTTGACAATTGCCAGCTGAGCTGCACGATTCCTGCCTGTCATCTGCTTGACAATTGCCAGCTGTGCTGCGTAATTCCTGCCTGCTCAGCTGCTTGATTATTGCCAGCTGAGCAGCATGATTCCTCACACCTGAGTTCCATGATTATTGCCTGCTGACTGTTTGATTCGTGCCTACTCAGCTCTTTGTTTATTGCCTCCAGAGGCACATGATCAGTGTATGATAGCAAACATGATCAGCGCATGATCAGTCACATGATCAGCGCCATTAAGTCACGTGATCACTACATGATAGTCATGTGATCAGTCCATGCTCAGTCACGGTATCAGTGCATGATCAGCCACGTGATCAGTGCATGATCTGTCACATGATTAGTGTATGATCATCCACGTGATCAGTGCATGGGCAGTCATGTGATCAGTGCATGATATAGACGTGATCAGTGCATGATCAGTCTCGTGATCAGTGCATGATAGCCACGTGATCAGTGCATGATCAGTCACCTGATGGGTGTATGATCATTCACGTGACCTGTACATGGTAGCTACATGATCATTGCATGATCAGCCACGTGAGTAGTGCATGATAGCCACGTGATCACTGCATGATCAGTCACGTGATCAGTGCATGATCAGTCATGTGACCAGTACATGGTAGCTGCGTGATCATGCATGATCAGCCACGTGAGCAGTGCATGATAGCCACGTGATCAGTGCATGATCAGACACGTGATCAGTGCATGATCAGTCACGTGATCAGTGCATGATCAGCCACGTGATCAGTGCATGATCAGGCACGTGATCAGTGCATGTCAGCCACGTGATCAGTGCATGATAGCCACGTGATCAGTGCATGATCAGTCACGTGATCAGTGCATGATCAGTTACGTGATCAGTGCATGATCAGCCACGTGATCAGTGCATGATCAATCACGTGATCAGTGCATGATCAGTCACGTGATCAGTACATGGTAGCTACGTGATCAGTGCATGATCAGCCACGTGATCAGTGCATGATAGCCACGTGATCAGTGCATGATAGCCACGTGATCAGTGCATGATCAGTCATGTGATACGTGTGTGATCAGCCACGTGATCAGTGCATGATATCCACGTGATCAGTGCATGACAGCCACGTGATCAGTGCATGAGAGCCACGTGATCAGTGCATGATCAGTCACGTGATACATGTGTGATCAGCCACGTGATCAGTGCATGATGAGCCACGTGATCAGTGCATGATCAATTACGTGATCAGTGCATGATCAGTCACGTGACCAGTACATGGTTGCTACGTGATCAGCATGATCAGCCACGTGAGCAGTGCATGATAGCCACGTGATCAGTGCATGATCAGTCACGTGATCAGTGCATGATCAGTCACGTGAACAGTGCATGATCATTTACGTGATCTTGCATGATCAGTCACTGATCAGTATATGGTTGCACGTGATCATTCCATGACGAGCCACGTGAGCAGTGCATGATAGCCACGTGATGTGCATGAGTTACGTGAGCAGAGTATGATCAGCCACGTGATCAGTGCATGAGTGCCACGTGATCAGTGCATGATATGTCACGTGACAGTGTGTGATCAGCCACGTGAACAGTGCATGTTCAGCCACGTGATCAGTGCATGATAGCCACGTGATCAGTGCATGATCAGTTACGTGAGCAGTGTATGATCAGCCACGTGATCAGTGCATGGTCAGACACGTGAACAGTGTATGATCAGCCACGTGATCAGTGCATGATATCCAAGTGATCAGTGCATGATCATCACGTGATCAGTGTATGATCAGCCACGTGAACAGTGCATGCTCAGTCACGTGATCAGGGCCTGCTGAGCTGCGTGATTACTGTCTGCTCATCTGCTTGACAATTGCCAGCTGAGCTGCACGATTCCTGCCTGTCATCTGCTTGACAATTGCCAGCTGTGCTGCGTAATTCCTGCCTGCTCAGCTGCTTGATTATTGCCAGCTGAGCAGCATGATTCCTCACACCTGAGTTCCATGATTATTGCCTGCTGACTGTTTGATTCGTGCCTACTCAGCTCTTTGTTTATTGCCTCCAGAGGCACATGATCAGTGTATGATAGCAAACATGATCAGCGCATGATCAGTCACATGATCAGCGCCATTAAGTCACGTGATCACTACATGATAGTCATGTGATCAGTCCATGCTCAGTCACGGTATCAGTGCATGATCAGCCACGTGATCAGTGCATGATCTGTCACAAGATTAGTGTATGATCATCCACGTGATCAGTGCATGGGCAGTCATGTGATCAGTGCATGATATAGACGTGATCAGTGCATGATCAGTCCGTGATCAGTGCATGATAGCCACGTGATCAGTGCATGATCAGTCACCTGATGGGTGTATGATCATTCACGTGACCTGTACATGGTAGCTACATGATCATTGCATGATCAGCCACGTGAGTAGTGCATGATAGCCACGTGATCAGTGCATGATCAGTCACGTGATCAGTGCATGATCAGTCATGTGACCAGTACATGGTAGCTGCGTGATCATGCATGATCAGCCACGTGAGCAGTGCATGATAGCCACGTGATCAGTGCATGATCAGACACGTGATCAGTGCATGATCAGTCACGTGATCAGTGCATGATCAGCCACGTGATCAGTGCATGATAGGCACGTGATCAGTGTATGTCAGCCACGTGATCAGTGCATGATAGCCACGTGATCAGTGCATGATCAGTCACGTGATCAGTGCATGATCAGTCACGTGATCAGTGCATGATCAGCCACATGATCAGTGCATGATCAATTACGTGATCAGTGCATGATCAGTCACGTGACCAGTACATGGTAGCCACGTGATCATTGCATGATCAGCCACGTGATCAGTGCATGATAGCCACGTGATCAGTGCATGATAGCCACGTGATCAGTGCATGATCAGTCATGTGATACGTGTGTGATCAGCCACGTGATCAGTGCATGATATCCACGTGATCAGTGCATGACAGCCACGTGATCAGTGCATGAGAGCCACGATCAGTGCATGATCAGTCACGTGATACATGTGTGATCAGCCACGTGATCAGTGCATGATGAGCCACGTGATCAGTGCATGATCAATTACGTGATCAGTGCATGATCAGTCACGTGACCAGTACATGGTTGCTACGTGATCGTGCATGATCAGCCACGTGAGCAGTGCATGATAGCCACGTGATCAGTGCATGATCAGTCACGTGATCAGTACATGATCAGTCACGTGAACAGTGCATGATCATTTACGTGATCAGTGCATGATCAGTCACGTGACCAGTATATGGTTGCTACGTGATCATTCCATGACGAGCCACGTGAGCAGTGCATGATAGCCACGTGATGTGTGCATGAGTTACGTGAGCAGAGTATGATCAGCCACGTGATCAGTGCATGAGTGCCACGTGATCAGTGCATGATATGTCACGTGACAGGTGTGTGATCAGCCACGTGAACAGTGCATGTTCAGCCACGTGATCAGTGCATGATAGCCACGTGATCAGTGCATGATCAGTTACGTGAGCAGTGTATGATCAGCCACGTGATCAGTGCATGGTCAGACACGTGATCAGTGTATGATCAGCCACGTGATCAGTGCATGATATCCACGTGATCAGTGCATGATCATCACGTGATCAGTGTATGATCAGCCACGTGAACAGTGCATGCTCAGTCACGTGATCTGGGCCTGCTGAGCTGCGTGATTACTGCTCATCTGCTCATTGCCAGCTGAGCTGCACGATTCTGCCTGTCATCTGCTTGACATTGCCAGCTGTGCTGCGAATTCCTGCCTGCTCAGCTGCTTGATTATTGCCAGCTGAGCAGCATGATTCCTCACACCTGAGTTCCATGATTATTGCCTGCTGACTGTTTGATTCGTGCCTACTCAGCTCTTTGTTTATTGCCTCCAGAGGCACATGATCAGTGTATGATAGCAAACATGATCAGTGCATGATCAGTCACATGATCAGCGCCATTAAGTCACGTGATCACTACATGATAGTCATGTGATCAGTCCATGCTCAGTCACGGTATCAGTGCATGATCAGCCACGTGATCAGTGCATGATCTGTCACAAGATTAGTGTATGATCATCCACGTGATCAGTGCATGGGCAGTCATGTGATCAGTGCATGATATAGACGTGATCAGTGCATGATCAGTCTCGTGATCAGTGCATGATAGCCACGTGATCAGTGCATGATCAGTCACCTGATGGGTGTATGATCATTCACGTGACCTGTACATGGTAGCTACATGATCATTGCATGATCAGCCACGTGAGTAGTGCATGATAGCCACGTGATCAGTGCATGATCAGTCACGTGATCAGTGCATGATCAGTCATGTGACCAGTACATGGTAGCTGCGTGATCATGCATGATCAGCCACGTGAGCAGTGCATGATAGCCACGTGATCAGTGCATGATCAGTCACGTGATCAGTGCATGATCAGTCACGTGATCAGTGCATGATCAGGCACGTGATCAGTGCATGATCAGCCACGTGATCAGTGCATGATAGCCACGTGATCAGTGCATGATCAGTCACGTGATCAGTGCATGATCAGTCACGTGATCAGTGTATGATCAGCCACGTGATCAGTGCATGATCAGCCACGTGATCAGTGCATGATCAATTACGTGATCAGTGCATGATCAGTCACGTGACCAGTACATGGTAGCTACGTGATCATTGCATGATCAGCCACGTGATCAGTGCATGATAGCCACGTGATCAGTGCATGATAGCCACGTGATCAGTGCATGATCAGTCATGTGATAGTGCATGATCAGCCACGTGATCAGTGCATGATATCCACGTGATCAGTGCATGACAGCCACGTGATCAGTGCATGATAGCCACGTGATCAGTGCATGATCAGTCACGTGATACATGTGTGATCAGCCACGTGATCAGTGCATGATGAGCCACGTGATCAGTGCATGATCAATTACGTGATCAGTGCATGATCAGTCACGTGACCAGTACATGGTTGCACGTGATCGTTGCATGATCAGCCACGTGAGCAGTGCATGATAGCCACGTGATCAGTGCATGATCAGTCACGTGATCAGTACATGATCAGTCACGTGAACAGTGCATGATCATTTACGTGATCTGTGCATGATCAGTCACGTGACCAGTATATGGTTGCTACGTGATCATTCCATGACGAGCCACGTGAGCAGTGCATGATAGCCACGTGATGTGTGCATGAGTTACGTGAGCAGAGTATGATCAGCCACGTGATCAGTGCATGAGTGCCACGTGATCAGTGCATGATATGTCACGTGACAGGTGTGTGATCAGCCACGTGAACAGTGCATGTTCAGCCACGTGATCAGTGCATGATAGCCACGTGATCAGTGCATGATCAGTTACGTGAGCAGTGTATGATCAGCCACGTGATCAGTGCATGGTCAGACACGTGAACAGTGTATGATCAGCCACGTGATCAGTGCATGATATCCAAGTGATCAGTGCATGATCATCACGTGATCAGTGTATGATCAGCCACGTGAACAGTGCATGCTCAGTCACGTGATCTGGGCCTGCTGAGCTGCGTGATTACTGTCTGCTCATCTGCTTGACAATTGCCAGCTGAGCTGCACGATTCCTGCCTGTCATCTGCTTGACAATTGCCAGCTGTGCTGCGTAATTCCTGCCTGCTCAGCTGCTTGATTATTGCCAGCTGAGCAGCATGATTCCTCACACCTGAGTTCCATGATTATTGCCTGCTGACTGTTTGATTCGTGCCTACTCAGCTCTTTGTTTATTGCCTCCAGAGGCACATGATCAGTGTATGATAGCAAACATGATCAGCGCATGATCAGTCACATGATCAGCGCCATTAAGTCACGTGATCACTACATGATAGTCATGTGATCAGTCCATGCTCAGTCACGGTATCAGTGCATGATCAGCCACGTGATCAGTGCATGATCTGTCACATGATTAGTGTATGATCATCCACGTGATCAGTGCATGGGCAGTCATGTGATCAGTGCATGATATAGACGTGATCAGTGCATGATCAGTCACGTGATCAGTGCATGATAGCCACGTGATCAGTGCATGATCAGTCACCTGATGGGTGTATGATCATTCACGTGACCTGTACATGGTAGCTACATGATCATTGCATGATCAGCCACGTGAGTAGTGCATGATAGCCACGTGATCAGTGCATGATCAGTCACGTGATCAGTGCATGATCAGTCATGTGACCAGTACATGGTAGCTGCGTGATCATGCATGATCAGCCACGTGAGCAGTGCATGATAGCCACGTGATCAGTGCATGATCAGTCACGTGATCAGTGCATGATCAGTCACGTGATCAGTGCATGATCAGCCACGTGATCAGTGCATGATCAGCCACGTGATCAGTGCATGATCAGCCACGTGATCAGTGCATGTAGCCACGTGATCAGTGCATGATAGCCACGTGATCAGTGCATGATCAGTCACGTGATCAGTGCATGATCAGTTACGTGATCAGTGCATGATCAGCCACGTGATCAGTGCATGATCAGCCACGTGATCAGTGCATGATCAGCCACGTGATCAGTGCATGATCAGTACGTGATCAGTGCATGATAGCCACGTGATCAGTGCATGATCAGCCACGTGATCAGTGCATGATCAGCCACGTGATCAGTGCATGATAGCCACGTGATCAGTGCATGATCAGCCACGTGATCAGTGCATGATCAGCCACGTGATCAGTGCATGATAGCCACGTGATCAGTGCATGACAGCCACGTGATCAGTGCATGATCAGCCACGGATCAGTGCATGATCAGTCACGTGATACATGTGTGATCAGCCACGTGATCAGTGCATGATGAGCCACGTGATCAGTGCATGATCAATTACGTGATCAGTGCATGATCAGTCACGTGACCAGTACATGGTTGCTACGTGATCGTTGCATGATCAGCCACGTGAGCAGTGCATGATAGCCACGTGATCAGTGCATGATCAGTCACGTGATCAGTACATGATCAGTCACGTGAACAGTGCATGATCATTTACGTGATCTTTGCATGATCAGTCACGTGACCAGTATATGGTTGCTACGTGATCATTCCATGACGAGCCACGTGAGCAGTGCATGATAGCCACATGATGTGTGCATGAGTTACGTGAGCAGAGTATGATCAGCCACGTGATCAGTGCATGAGTGCCACGTGATCAGTGCATGATATGTCACGTGACAGGTGTGTGATCAGCCACGTGAACAGTGCATGTTCAGCCACGTGATCAGTGCATGATAGCCACGTGATCAGTGCATGATCAGTTACGTGAGCAGTGTATGATCAGCCACGTGATCAGTGCATGGTCAGACACGTGAACAGTGTATGATCAGCCACGTGATCAGTGCATGATATCCAAGTGATCAGTGCATGATCATCACGTGATCAGTGTATGATCAGCCACGTGAACAGTGCATGCTCAGTCACGTGGTCTGGGCCTGCTGAGCTGCGTGATTACTGTCTGCTCATCTGCTTGACAATTGCCAGCTGTGCTGCGTAATTCCTGCCTGCTCAGCTGCTTGATTATTGCCAGCTGAGCAGCATGATTCCTCACAGCTGAGTTCCATGATTATTGCCTGCTGACTGTTTGATTCGTGCCTACTCAGCTCTTTGTTTATTGCCTCCAGAGGCACATGATCAGTGTATGATAGCAAACATGATCAGCGCATGATCAGTCACATGATCAGCGCCATTAAGTCACGTGATCACTACATGATAGTCATGTGATCAGTCCATGCTCAGTCACGGTATCAGTGCATGATCAGCCACGTGATCAGTGCATGATCTGTCACAAGATTAGTGTATGATCATCCACGTGATCAGTGCATGGGCAGTCATGTGATCAGTGCATGATATAGACGTGAACAGTGCATGATCAGTCTCGTGATCCGTGCATGATAGCCACGTGATCAGTGCATGATCAGTCACCTGATGGGTGTATGATCATTCACGTGACCTGTACATGGTAGCTACATGATCATTGCATGATCAGCCACGTGAGTAGTTCATGATAGCCACGTGATCACTGCATGATCAGTCACGTGATCAGTGCATGATCAGTCATGTGACCAGTACATGGTAGCTGCGTGATCATGGCATGATCAGCCACGTGAGCAGTGCATGATAGCCACGTGATCAGTGCATGATCAGACACGTGATCAGTGCATGATCAGTCACGTGATCAGTGCATGATCAGCCACGTGATCAGTGCATGATCAGGCACGTGATCAGTGTATGTCAGCCACGTGATCAGTGCATGATAGCCACGTGATCAGTGCATGATCAGTCACGTGATCAGTGCATGATCAGTTACGTGATCAGTGTATGATCAGCCACGTGATCAGTGCATGATCAGCCACGTGATCAGTGCATGATCAATTACGTGATCAGTGCATGATCAGTCACGTGACCAGTACATGGTAGCTACGTGATCATTGCATGATCAGCCACGTGATCAGTGCATGATAGCCACGTGATCAGTGCATGATAGCCACGTGATCAGTGCATGATCAGTCATGTGATACGTGTGTGATCAGCCACGTGATCAGTGCATGATATCCACGTGATCAGTGCATGACAGCCACGTGATCAGTGCATGATAGCCACGTGATCAGTGCATGATCAGTCACGTGATCATGTGTGATCAGCCACGTGATCAGTGCATGATAGCCACGTGATCAGTGCATGATCAATTACGTGATCAGTGCATGATCAGTCACGTGATCAGTACATGGTTGCTCGTGATCGTGCATGATCAGCCACGTGATCAGTGCATGATAGCCACGTGATCAGTGCATGATCAGTCACGTGATCAGTGCATGATCAGTCACGTGATCAGTGCATGATCAGTCACGTGATCAGTGCGATCAGCCACGTGATCAGTGCATGATAGCCACGTGATCAGTGCATGATCAGTCACGTGATCAGTGCATGATCAGTCACGTGATCAGTGCATGATCAGCCACGCACGTGATCAGTGCATGATCAGCCACGTGATCAGTGCATGATCAGTCACGTGATCAGTGCATGATCAGTCACGTGATCAGTGCATGGTAGCCACGTGATCAGTGCATGATCAGCCACGTGATCAGTGCATGATAGCCACGTGATCAGTGCATGATAGCCACGTGATCAGTGCATGATCAGTCACGTGATCGTGTGTGATCAGCCACGTGATCAGTGCATGATATCCACGTGATCAGTGCATGATCAGCCACGTGATCAGTGCATGATAGCCACGTGATCAGTGCATGATCAGTCACGTGATCATGTGTGATCAGCCACGTGATCAGTGCATGATGAGCCACGTGATCAGTGCATGATCAATTACGTGATCAGTGCATGATCAGTCACGTGACCAGTGCATGGTTGCTACGTGATCAGTGCATGATCAGCCACGTGATCAGTGCATGATAGCCACGTGATCAGTGCATGATCAGTCACGTGATCAGTGCATGATCAGTCACGTGATCAGTGCATGATCAGCCACGTGATCAGTGCATGATCAGTCACGTGATCAGTGCATGATAGCTACGTGATCAGTGCATGATCAACGTGAGCAGTGCATGATAGCCACGTGATCAGTGCATGAGTCACGTGATCAGTGCATGATCAGCCACGTGATCAGTGCATGAGTGCCACGTGATCAGTGCATGATATGTCACGTGATCAGTGCATGATCAGCCACGTGATCAGTGCATGATCAGCCACGTGATCAGTGCATGATCAGCCACGTGATCAGTGCATGATCAGTCACGTGATCAGTGCATGATCAGCCACGTGATCAGTGCATGATCAGCCACGTGATCAGTGCATGATAGCCACGTGATCAGTGCATGATCAGCCACGTGATCAGTGCATGATCAGTCACGTGATCAGTGCATGATCAGTCACGTGATCAGTGCATGATCAGCCACGTGATCAGTGCATGATCAGCCACGTGATCAGTGCATGATCAGCCACGTGATCAGTGCATGATCAGCCACGTGATCAGTGCATGATCAGTCACGTGATCAGTGCATGATCAGCCACGTGATCAGTGCATGATCAGTCACGTGATCAGTGCATGATCAGTCACGTGATCAGTGCATGATCAGCCACGTGATCAGTGCATGATCAGCCACGTGATCAGTGCATGATCAGTCACGTGATCAGTGCATGATCAGTCACGTGATCAGTGCATGATCAGCCACGTGATCAGTGCATGATCAGCCACGTGATCAGTGCATGATCAGTCACGTGATCAGTGCATGATCAGTCACGTGATCAGTGCATGATAGCCACGTGATCAGTGCATGATCAGCCACGTGATCAGTGCATGATCAGCCACGTGATCAGTGCATGATCAGCCACGTGATCAGTGCATGATCAGCCACGTGATCAGTGCATGATCAGTCACGTGATCAGTGCATGATCAGCCACGTGATCAGTGCATGATCAGCCACGTGATCAGTGCATGATCAGTCACGTGATCAGTGCATGATCAGCCACGTGATCAGTGCATGATCAGCCACGTGATCAGTGCATGATAGCCACGTGATCAGTGCATGATCAGTCACGTGATCAGTGTGATCAGCCGTGATCAGTGCATGATCAGCCACGTGATCAGTGCATGATCAGTCACGTGATCAGTGCATGATCAGTCACGTGATCAGTACATGGTTGCCACGTGATCAGTGCATGATCAGCCACGTGATCAGTGCATGATAGCCACGTGATCAGTGCATGATCAGCCACGTGATCAGTGCATGATCAGTCACGTGATCAGTGCATGATCAGCCACGTGATCAGTGCATGATGTATGATACCAGTGATGTTCAGTGATGACACGTGATCAGTGTATGATCAGCCACGTGAACAGTGCATGCTCAGTCACGTGATCTGGGCCTGCTGAGCTGCCACTGTCTGCTCATCTGCTTGACAATTGCCAGCTGAGCTGCACGATTCCTGCCTGTCATCTGCTTGACAATTGCCAGCTGTGCTGCGTAATTCCTGCCTGCTCAGCTGCTTGATTATTGCCAGCTGAGCAGCATGATTCCTCACACCTGAGTTCCATGATTATTGCCTGCTGACTGTTTGATTCGTGCCTACTCAGCTCTTTGTTTATTGCCTCCAGAGGCACATGATCAGTGTATGATAGCAAACATGATCAGCGCATGATCAGTCACATGATCAGCGCCATTAAGTCACGTGATCACTACATGATAGTCATGTGATCAGTCCATGATCAGTCACGGTATCAGTGCATGATCAGCCACGTGATCAGTGCATGATCTGTCACATGATCAGTGCATGATCATCCACGTGATCAGTGCATGGGCAGTCATGTGATCAGTGCATGATATAGACGTGATCAGTGCATGATCAGTCACGTGATCAGTGCATGATAGCCACGTGATCAGTGCATGATCAGTCACGTGATCAGTGCATGATCAGTCACGTGACCAGTACATGGTAGCTACGTGATCATTGCATGATCAGCCACGTGAGCAGTGCATGATAGCCACGTGATCAGTGCATGATCAGTCACGTGATCAGTGCATGATCAGTCACGTGATCAGTGCATGATCAGCCACGTGATCAGTGCATGATCAGTCACGTGATCAGTGCATGATCAGCCACGTGATCAGTGCATGATCAGTCACGTGATCAGTGCATGATCAGTCACGTGATCAGTGCATGATAGCTACGTGATCAGTGCATGATCAGCCACGTGATCAGTGCATGATAGCCACGTGATCAGTGCATGATCAGTCACGTGATCAGTGCATGATCAGTCACGTGATCAGTGCATGGTAGCCACGTGATCAGTGCATGATCAGCCACGTGATCAGTGCATGATAGCCACGTGATCAGTGCATGATCAGCCACGTGATCAGTGCATGATCAGCCACGTGATCAGTGCATGATCAGCCACGTGATCAGTGCATGATCAGTCACGTGATCAGTGTGATCAGCCACGTGATCAGTGCATGATCAGCCACGTGATCAGTGCATGCTCAGTCACGTGATCAGGGCCTGCTGAGCTGCGTGATTACTGTCTGCTCATCTGCTTGACAATTGCCAGCTGAGCTGCACGATTCCTGCCTGTCATCTGCTTGACAATTGCCAGCTGTGCTGCGTAATTCCTGCCTGCTCAGCTGCTTGATTATTGCCAGCTGAGCAGCATGATTCCTCACAGCTGAGTTCCATGATTATTGCCTGCTGACTGTTTGATTCGTGCCTACTCAGCTCTTTGTTTATTGCCTCCAGAGGCACATGATCAGTGTATGATAGCAAACATGATCAGTGCATGATCAGTCACATGATCAGCGCCATTAAGTCACGTGATCACTACATGATAGTCATGTGATCAGTCCATGCTCAGTCACGGTATCAGTGCATGATCAGCCACGTGATCAGTGCATGATCTGTCACATGATCAGTGTATGATCATCCACGTGATCAGTGCATGGGCAGTCATGTGATCAGTGCATGATATAGACGTGATCAGTGCATGATCAGTCACGTGATCAGTGCATGATAGCCACGTGATCAGTGCATGATCAGTCACGTGATGGGTGTATGATCATTCACGTGACCTGTACATGGTAGCTACATGATCATTGCATGATCAGCCACGTGAGTAGTGCATGATAGCCACGTGATCAGTGCATGATCAGTCACGTGATACGTGTGTGATCAGCCACGTGATCAGTGCATGATATCCACGTGATCAGTGCATGACAGCCACGTGATTAGTGCATGAGAGCCACGTGATCAGTGCATGATCAGTCACGTGATACATGTGTGATCAGCCACGTGATCAGTGCATGATGAGCCACGTGATCAGTGCAGGATCAATTACGTGATCAGTGCATGATCAGTCACGTGACCAGTACATGGTTGCTACGTGATCTTTGCATGATCAGCCACGTGAGCAGAGCATGATAGCCACGTGATCAGTGCATGATCAGTCACGTGATCAGTACATGATCAGTCACGTGAACAGTGCATGATCATTTACGTGATCAGTGCATGATCAGTCACGTGACCAGTATATGGTAGCTACGTGATCATTCCATGACGAGCCACGTGAGCAGTGCATGATAGCCACGTGATGTGTGCATGAGTTACGTGAGCAGAGTATGATCAGCCACGTGATCAGTGCATGAGTGCCACGTGATCAGTGCATGATATGTCACGTGACAGGTGTGTGATCAGCCACGTGAACAGTGCATGTTCAGCCACGTGATCAGTGCATGATAGCCACGTGATCAGTGCATGATCAGTTACGTGAGCAGTGTATGATCAGCCACGTGATCAGTGCATGGTCAGACACGTGAACAGTGTATGATCAGCCACGTGATCAGTGCATGATATCCAAGTGATCAGTGCATGATCATCACGTGATCAGTGTATGATCAGCCACGTGAACAGTGCATGCTCAGTCACGTGATCTGGGCCTGCTGAGCTGCGTGATTACTGTCTGCTCATCTGCTTGACAATTGCCAGCTGAGCTGCACGATTCCTGCCTGTCATCTGCTTGACAATTGCCAGCTGTGCTGCGTATTCCTGCCTGCTCAGCTGCTTGATTATTGCCAGCTGAGCAGCATGATTCCTCACAGCTGAGTTCCATGATTATTGCCTGCTGACTGTTTGATTCGTGCCTACTCAGCTCTTTGTTTATTGCCTCCAGAGGCACATGATCAGTGTATGATAGCAAACATGATCAGTGCATGATCAGTCACATGATCAGCGCCATTAAGTCACGTGATCACTACATGATAGTCATGTGATCAGTCCATGCTCAGTCACGGTATCAGTGCATGATCAGCCACGTGATCAGTGCATGATCTGTCACAAGATTAGTGTATGATCATCCACGTGATCAGTGCATGGCAGTCATGTGATCAGTGCATGATATAGACGTGATCAGTGCATGATCAGTCACGTGATCAGTGCATGATAGCCACGTGATCAGTGCATGATCAGTCACCTGATGGGTGTATGATCATTCACGTGACCTGTACATGGTAGCTACATGATCATTGCATGATCAGCCACGTGAGTAGTGCATGATAGCCACGTGATCAGTGCATGATCAGTCACGTGATCAGTGCATGATCAGTCATGTGACCAGTACATGGTAGTGCGTGATCATGCATGATCAGCCACGTGATCAGTGCATGATAGCCACGTGATCAGTGCATGATCAGCCACGTGATCAGTGCATGATCAGCCACGTGATCAGTGCATGATCAGCCACGTGATCAGTGCATGATCAGTCACGTGATCAGTGCATGATCAGCCGTGATCAGTGCATGATCAGCCACGTGATCAGTGCATGATCAGTCACGTGATCAGTGCCTGCTGAGCTGCGTGATTACTGTCTGCTCATCTGCTTGACAATTGCCAGCTGAGCTGCACGATTCCTGCCTGTCATCTGCTTGACAATTGCCAGCTGTGCTGCGTAATTCCTGCCTGCTCAGCTGCTTGATTATTGCCAGCTGAGCAGCATGATTCCTCACAGCTGAGTTCCATGATTATTGCCTGCTGACTGTTTGATTCGTGCCTACTCAGCTCTTTGTTTATTGCCTCCAGAGGCACATGATCAGTGTATGATAGCAAACATGATCAGTGCATGATCAGTCACATGATCAGCGCATTAAGTCACGTGATCACTACATGATAGTCATGTGATCAGTCCATGCACAGTCACGGTATCAGTGCATGATCAGCCACGTGATCAGTGCATGATCTGTCAATGATTAGTGTATGATCATCCACGTGATCAGTGCATGGGCAGTCATGTGATCAGTGCATGATATAGACGTGATCAGTGCATGATCAGTCACGTGATCAGTGCATGATAGCCACGTGATCAGTGCATGATCAGTCACGTGATGGGTGTATGATCATTCACGTGACCAGTACATGGTAGCTACATGATCATTGCATGATCAGCCACGTGAGTAGTGCATGATAGCCACGTGATCAGTGCATGATCAGTCACGTGATCAGTGCATGATCAGTCATGTGACTACATGGTAGCTGCGTGATCATGCATGATCAGCCACGTGATCAGTGCATGATAGCCACGTGATCAGTGCATGATCAGTCACGTGATCAGTGCATGATCAGTCACGTGATCAGTGCATGATCAGCCACGTGATCAGTGCATGATCAGCCACGTGATCAGTGCATGATCAGCCACGTGATCAGTGCATGATAGCCACGTGATCAGTGCATGATCAGTCACGTGATCAGTGCATGATCAGTTACGTGATCAGTGCATGATCAGCCACGTGATCAGTGCATGATCAGCCACGTGATCAGTGCATGATCAGTTACGTGATCAGTGCATGATCAGTCACGTGACCAGTGCATGGTAGCTACGTGATCAGTGCATGATCAGCCACGTGATCAGTGCATGATAGCCACGTGATCAGTGCATGATCAGCCACGTGATCAGTGCATGATCAGTCACGTGATCAGTGTGTGATCAGCCACGTGATCAGTGCATGATCAGCCACGTGATCAGTGCATGATCAGCACGTGATCAGTGCATGTCCAGCCACGTGATCAGTGCATGATAGCCACGTGATCAGTGCATGATCAGTCACGTGATCAGTGCATGATCAGTTACGTGATCAGTGCATGATCAGCCACGTGATCAGTGCATGATCAGCCATGATCAGTGCATGATCAGTTACGTGATCAGTGCATGATCAGTTACGTGATCAGTGCATGGTCAGCTACGTGATCAGTGCATGATCAGCCACGTGATCAGTGCATGATAGCCACGTGATCAGTGCATGATCAGCCACGTGATCAGTGCATGATCAGTTACGTGATCAGTGCATGATCAGTCACGTGACCAGTACATGATAGCCACGTGATCAGTGCATGATAGCCACGTGATCAGTGCATGATCAGTCATGTGATACGTGTGTGATCAGCCACGTGATCAGTGCATGACAGCCACGTGATCAGTGCATGATAGCCACGTGATCAGTGCATGATCAGTCACGTGATACATGTGTGATCAGCCACGTGATCAGTGCATGATGAGCCACGTGATCAGTGCAGGATCAATTACGTGATCAGTGCATGATCAGTCACGTGACCAATCCATGGTTGCTATGTGATCGTTGCATGATCAGCCACGTGAGCAGAGCATGATAGCCACGTGATCAGTGCATGATCAGTCACGTGATCAGTACATGATCAGTCACGTGAACAGTGCATGATCATTCGTGATCTTGCATGATCAGTCACGTGACCAGTATATGGTTGCTTCGTGATCATTCCATGACGAACCACGTGAGCAGTGCATGATAGCCACGTGATGTGTGCATGAGTTACGTGAGCAGAGTATGATCAGCCACGTGATCAGTGCATGAGTGCCACGTGATCAGTGCAGGATATGTCACGTGACAGGTGTGTGATCAGCCACGTGAACAGTGCATGTTCAGCCACGTGATCAGTGCATGATAGCCACGTGATCAGTGCATGATCAGTTACGTGAGCAGTGTATGATCAGCCACGTGATCAGTGCATGGTCAGACACGTGAACAGTGTATGATCAGCCACGTGATCAGTGCATGATATCCAAGTGATCAGTGCATGATCATCACGTGATCAGTGTATGATCAGCCACGTGAACAGTGCATGCTCAGTCACGTGATCTGGGCCTGCTGAGCTGCGTGATTACTGTCTGCTCATCTGCTTGACAATTGCCAGCTGAGCTGCACGATTCCTGCCTGTCATCTGCTTGACAATTGCCAGCTGTGCTGCGTAATTCCTGCCTGCTCAGCTGCTTGATTATTGCCAGCTGAGCAGCATGATTCCTCACAGCTGAGTTCCATGATTATTGCCTGCTGACTGTTTGATTCGTGCCTACTCAGCTCTTTGTTTATTGCCTCCAGAGGCACATGATCAGTGTATGATAGCAAACATGATCAGTGCATGATCAGTCACATGATCAGCGCCATTAAGTCACGTGATCACTACATGATAGTCATGTGATCAGTCCATGCTCAGTCACGGTATCAGTGCATGATCAGCCACGTGATCAGTGCATGATCTGTCACATGATTAGTGTATGATCATCCACGTGATCAGTGCATGGGCAGTCATGTGATCAGTGCATGATATAGACGTGATCAGTGCATGATCAGTCTCGTGATCAGTGCATGATAGCCACGTGATCAGTGCATGATCAGTCACCTGATGGGTGTATGATCAGTCACGTGACCAGTACATGGTAGCTACGTGATCATTGCATGATCAGCCACGTGAGCAGTGCATGATAGCCACGTGATCAGTGCATGATCAGTCACGTGATCAGTGCATGATCAGTCATGTGATCAGTGCATGATCAGCCACGTGATCAGTGCATGATCAGGCACGTGATCAGTGCATGTCCAGCCACGTGATCAGTGCATGATAGCCACGTGATCAGTGCATGATCAGTCACGTGATCAGTGCATGATCAGTTACGTGATCAGTGCATGATCAGCCACGTGATCAGTGCATGATCAGCCACGTGATCAGTGCATGATCACTACGTGATCAGTGCATGATCAGTCACGTGATCAGTACATGTAGCTACGTGATCATTGCATGATCAGCACGTGATCAGTGCATGATAGCCACGTGATCAGTGCATGATAGCCACGTGATCAGTGCATGATCAGTCACGTGATACGTGTGTGATCAGCCACGTGATCAGTGCATGATATCCACGTGATCAGTGCATGATCAGCCACGTGATCAGTGCATGATGAGCCACGGGATCAGTGCAGGATCAATTACGTGATCAGTGCATGATCAGTCACGTGACCAGTACATGGTTGCTACTTGATCTTTGCATGATCAGCCATGTGAGCAGAGCATGATAGCCACGTGATCAGTGCATGATCAGTCACGTGATCAGTACATGATCAGTCACGTGAACAGTGCATGATAATTTACGTGATCTGTGCATGATCAGTCACGTGACCAGTATATGGTTGCTACGTGATCATTCCATGACGAGCCACGTGAGCAGTGCATGATAGCCACGTGATGTGTGCATGAGTTACGTGAGCAGAGTATGATCAGCCACGTGATCAGTGCATGAGTGCCACGTGATCAGTGCATGATATGTCACGTGACAGGTGTGTGATCAGCCACGTGAACAGTGCATGTTCAGCCACGTGATCAGTGCATGATAGCCACGTGATCAGTGCATGATCATTCGTGAGCAGTGTATGATCAGCCACGTGATCAGTGCATGGTCAGACACGTGAACAGTGTATGATCAGCCACGTGATCAGTGCATGATATCAAGTGATCAGTGCATGATCATCACGTGATCAGTGTATGATCAGCCACGTGAACAGTGCATGCTCAGTCACGTGATCTGGGCCTGCTGAGCTGCGTGATTACTGTCTGCTCATCTGCTTGACAATTGCCAGCTGAGCTGCACGATTCCTGCCTGTCATCTGCTTGACAATTGCCAGCTGTGCTGCGTAATTCCTGCCTGCTCAGCTGCTTGATTATTGCCAGCTGAGCAGCATGATTCCACACCTGAGTTCCATGATTATTGCCTGCTGACTGTTTGATTCGTGCCTACTCAGCTCTTTGTTTGGCACATGATCAGTGTATGATAGCAAACATGATCAGCGCATGATCAGTCACATGATCAGCGCCATTAAGTCACGTGATCACTACATGATAGTCATGTGATCAGTCCATGCTCAGTCACGGTATCAGTGCATGATCAGCCACGTGATCAGTGCATGATCTGTCACAAGATTAGTGTATGATCATCCACGTGATCAGTGCATGGGCAGTCATGTGATCAGTGCATGATATAGACGTGATCAGTGCATGATCAGTCATGTGATCAGTGCATGATAGCCACGTGATCAGTGCATGATCAGTCACCTGATGGGTGTATGATCATTCACGTGACTTGTACATGGTAGCTACATGATCATTGCATGATCAGCCACGTGAGTAGTGCATGATAGCCACGTGATCGCTGCATGATCAGTCACGTGATCAGTGCATGATCAGTCATGTGACCAGTACATGGTAGCTGCGTGATCATGGCATGATCATCCACGTGAGCAGTGCATGATAGCCACGTGATCAGTGCATGATCAGTCACGTGATCAGTGCATGATCAGCCACGAGATCAGTGCATGATCAGTCACGTGATCAGTGCATGATCAGCCACGTGATCAGTGCATGACCAGGCACGTGATCAGTGTATGTCCAGCCAAGTGATCAGTGCATGATAGCCACGTGATCAGTGCATGATCAGTCACGTGATCAGTGCATGATCAGTTATGTGATCAGTGTATGATCAGCCACGTGATCAGTGCATGATCAGCCACATGATCAGTGCATGATCAGTCACGTGATCAGTGCATGATCAGTCAAGTGACCACTACATGGTAGCTACGTGATCATTGCATGATCAGCGTGATCAGTGCATGATCAGTTACGTGATCAGTACATGGTAGCCACGTGATCATTGCATGATCAGTCATGTGATACGTGTGTGATCAGCCACATGATCAGTGCATGATATCCACGTGATCAGTGCATGACAGCCACGTGATCAGTGCATGAGAGTCACGGGATCAGTGCATGATCAGTCACGTGATCATGTGTGATCAGCCGCGTGATCAGTGCATGATGAGCCACGTGTTCAGTGCAGGATCAATTACGTGATCAGTGCATGATCAGTCACGTGACCAGTACATGGTTGCTACGTGATCGTTGCATGATCAGCCACGTGAGCAGAGCATGATAGCCACGTGGTCAGTGCATGATCAGTCACGTGATCAGTACATGATCAGTCACGTGAACAGTGCATGATCATTTACGTGATCTTTGCATGATCAGTCACGTTACCAGTATATGGTTGCTACGTGATCATTCATGACGAGCCACGTGAGCAGTGCATGATAGCCACGTGATGTGTGCATGAGTTACGTGAGCAGAGTATGATCAGCCACGTGATCAGTGCATGAGTGCCACGTGATCAGTGCATGATATGTCACGTGACAGGTGTGTGATCAGCCACGTGAACAGTGCATGTTCAGCCACGTGATCAGTGCATGATAGCCACGTGATCAGTGCATGATCAGTTACGTGAGCAGTGTATGATCAGCCACGTGATCAGTGCATGGTCAGACACGTGAACAGTGTATGATCAGCCACGTGATCAGTGCATGATATCAAGTGATCAGTGCATGATCATCACGTGATCAGTGTATGATCAGCCACGTGAACAGTGCATGCTCAGTCACGTGATTTGGGCCTGCTGAGCTGCGTGATTACTGTCTGCTCATCTGCTTGACAATTGCCAGCTGTGCTGCGTAATTCCTGCCTCCTCAGCTGCTTGATTATTGCCAGCTGAGCAGCATGATTCCTCACAGCTGAGTTCCATGATTATTGCCTGCTGACTGTTTGATTCGTGCCTCAGCTCTTTGTTTATTGCCTCCAGAGGCACATGATCAGTGTATGATAGCAAACATGATCATGCATGATCAGTCACATGATCAGCGCATTAAGTCACGTGATCACTACATGATAGTCATGTGATCAGTCCATGCTCAGTCACAGTATCAGTGCATGATCAGCCACGTGATCAGTGCATGATCTGTCACAAGTTAGTGTATGATCATCCACGTGATCAGTGCACGGGCAGTCATGTGATCAGTGCATGATATAGACGTGATCAGTGCATGATCAGTCTCGTGATCAGTGCATGATAGCCACGTGATCAGTGCATGATCAGTCACCTGATGGGTGTATGATCATTCACGTGACCTGTGCATGGTAGCTACATGATCATTGCATGATCAGCCACGTGAGTAGTGCATGATAGCCACGTGATCACTGCATGATCAGTCACGTGATCAGTGCATGATCAGTCATGTGACCAGTCCATGGTAGCTGCGTGATCATGGCATGATCAGCCACGTGAGCAGTGCATGATAGCCACGTGATCAGTGCATGATCAGACACGTGATCAGTGCATGATCAGTCACGTGATCAGTGCATGATCAGCCACGTGATCAGTGCATGACCAGTCACGTGATCAGTGTATGCAGCCACGTGATCAGTGCATGAGGCACGTGATCAGTGCATGATCAGTCACGTGATCAGTGCATGATCAGTTATGTGATCAGTGTATGATCAGCCACGTGATCAGTGCATGATCAGCCACGTGATCAGTGCATGATCAATTACGTGATCAGTGCATGATCAGTCACGTGACCAGTGCATGGTAGCTACGTGATCAGTGCATGATCAGCCACGTGATCAGTGCATGATAACCACGTGATCAGTGCATGATAGCCACGTGATCAGTGCATGATCAGTCATGTGATCGTGTGTGATCAGCCACGTGATCAGTGCATGATATCACGTGATCAGTGCATGACAGCCACGTGATCAGTGCATGATAGCCACGTGATCAGTGCATGATCAGTCACGTGATCATGTGTGATCAGCCACGTGATCAGTGCATGATCAGCCACGTGATCAGTGCATGATCAATTACGTGATCAGTGCATGATCAGTCACGTGACCAGTACATGGTTGCTACGTGATCGTTGCATGATCAGCCACGTGAGCAGAGCATGATAGCCACGTGATCAGTGCATGATCAGTCACGTGATCAGTGCATGATCAGTCACGTGAACAGTGCATGATCATTCGTGATCTGTGCATGATCAGTCACGTGACCAGTATATGGTTGCTACGTGATCATTCCATGACAGCCACGTGAGCAGTGCATGATAGCCACGTGATCAGTGCATGAGTTACGTGAGCAGTGTATGATCAGCCACGTGATCAGTGCATGATGCCACGTGATCAGTGCATGATATGTCACGTGACAGTGTGTGATCAGCCACGTGATCAGTGCATGATCAGCCGTGATCAGTGCATGATAGCCACGTGATCAGTGCATGATCAGTTACGTGATCAGTGCATGATCAGCCACGTGATCAGTGCATGATCAGACACGTGATCAGTGTATGATCAGCCACGTGATCAGTGCATGATCAGCCACGTGATCAGTGCATGATCAATCACGTGATCAGTGCATGATCAGTCACGTGACCAGTACATGTAGCTACGTGATCATTGCATGATCAGCCACGTGATCAGTGCATGATAGCCACGTGATCAGTGCATGATAGCCACGTGATCAGTGCATGATCAGTCACGTGATACGTGTGTGATCAGCCACGTGATCAGTGCATGATATCCACGTGATCAGTGCATGACAGCCACGTGATCAGTGCATGATGCCACGGATCAGTGCATGATCAGTCACGTGATACATGTGTGATCAGCCACGTGATCAGTGCATGATGAGCCACGTGATCAGTGCAGGATCAATTACGTGATCAGTGCATGATCAGTCACGTTACCAGTATGGTTGCTACGTGATCGTGCATGATCAGCCACGTGAGCAGAGCATGATAGCCACGTGATCAGTGCATGATCAGTCACGTGATCAGTACATGATCAGACACGTGAACAGTGCATGATCATTTACGTGATCTTTGCATGATCAGTCACGTGCCAGTGCATGGTAGCTACGTGATCATTCCATGACGAGCCACGTGAGCAGTGCATGATAGCCGTGATGTGTGCATGAGTTACGTGAGCAGAGTAATGATCAGCCACGTGATCAGTGCATGAGTTCCACGTGATCAGTGCATGATATGTCACGTGACAGGTGTGTGATCAGCCACGTGAACAGTGCATGTTCAGCCACGTGATCAGTGCATGATAGCCACGTGATCAGTGCATGATCAGTTACGTGAGCAGTGTATGATCAGCCACGTGATCAGTGCATGGTCAGACACGTGAACAGTGTATGATCAGCCACGTGATCAGTGCATGATATCAAGTGATCAGTGCATGATCATCACGTGATCAGTGCATGATCAGTCATGTGATACGTGCATGATCAGTCACGTGATCAGTGCATGATAGCCACGTGATCAGTGCATGATCAGCCACGTGATCAGTGCATGATCTGTCACGTGATCAGTGCATATGATCATCCACGTGATCAGTGCATGGCAGTCATGTGATCAGTGCATGATATAGACGTGATCAGTGCATGATCAGTCACGTGATCAGTGCATGATAGCCACGTGATCAGTGCATGATCAGTCACTGATCAGTGTATGATCATTCACGTGACCTGTACATGGTAGCTACATGATCATTGCATGATCAGCCACGTGATCAGTGCATGATAGCCACGTGATCAGTGCATGATCAGTCACGTGATCAGTGCATGATCAGTCATGTGACCAGTACATGTAGCTGCGTGATCAGTGCATGATCAGCCACGTGATCAGTGCATGATAGCCACGTGATCAGTGCATGATCAGTCACGTGATCAGTGCATGATCAGTCACGTGATCAGTGCATGATCAGCCACGTGATCAGTGCATGATCAGGCACGTGATCAGTGCATGATCAGCCACGTGATCAGTGCATGATAGCCACGTGATCAGTGCATGATCAGTCACGTGATCAGTGCATGATCAGTTACGTGATCAGTGCATGATCAGCCACGTGATCAGTGCATGATCAGCCACGTGATCAGTGCATGATCAATCACGTGATCAGTGCATGATCAGTCACGTGACCAGTACATGGTAGCTACGTGATCATTGCATGATCAGCCACGTGATCAGTGCATGATAGCCACGTGATCAGTGCATGATAGCCACGTGATCAGTGCATGATCAGTCATGTGATACGTGTGTGATCAGCCACGTGATCAGTGCATGATATCCACGTGATCAGTGCATGACAGCCACGTGATCAGTGCATGAGAGCCACGGGATCAGTGCATGATCAGTCACGTGATACATGTGTGATCAGCACGTGATCAGTGCATGATGAGCCACGTGATCAGTGCAGGATCAATTACGTGATCAGTGCATGATCAGTCACGTGACCAGTACATGGTTGCTACGTGATCGTTGCATGATCAGCCACGTGAGCAGAGCATGATAGCCACGTGATCAGTGCATGATCAGTCACGTGATCAGTACATGATCAGTCACGTGAACAGTGCATGATCATTTACGTGATCTTTGCATGATCAGTCACGTGACCAGTATATGGTTGCTCGTGATCATTCCATGAACCACGTGAGCAGTGCATGATAGCCACGTGATGTGTGCATGAGTTACGTGAGCAGAGTATGATCAGCCACGTGATCAGTGCATGAGTGCCACGTGATCAGTGCATGATATGTCACGTGACAGGTGTGTGATCAGCCACGTGAACAGTGCATGTTCAGCCACGTATTCAGTGCATGATAGCCACGTGATCAGTGCATGATCAGTTACGTGAGCAGTGTATGATCAGCCACGTGATCAGTGCATGGTCAGACACGTGAACAGTGTATGATCAGCCACGTGATCAGTGCATGATATCCAAGTGATCAGTGCATGTTCATCACGTGATCAGTGTATGATCAGCCACGTGAACAGTGCATGCTCAGTCACGTGATCTGGGCCTGCTGAGCTGCGTGATTACTGTCTGCTCATCTGCTTGACAATTGCCAGCTGAGCTGCACGATTCCTGCCTGTCATCTGCTTGACAATTGCCAGCTGTGCTGCGTAATTCCTGCCTGCTCAGCTGCTTGATTATTGCCAGCTGAGCAGCATGATTCCTCACACCTGAGTTCCATACTTACTGCCTGCTGACTGTTTGATTCGTGCCTACTCAGCTCTTTGTTTATTGCCTCCAGAGGCACATGATCAGTGTATGATAGCAAACATGATCAGCGCATGATCAGTCACATGATCAGCGCCATTAAGTCACGTGATCACTACATGATAGTCATGTGATCAGTCCATGCTCAGTCACGGTATCAGTGCATGATCAGCCACGTGATCAGTGCATGATCTGTCACAAGATTAGTGTATGATCATCCACGTGATCAGTGCATGGGCAGTCATGTGATCAGTGCATGATATAGACGTGATCAGTGCATGATCAGTCTCGTGATCAGTGCATGATAGCCACGTGATCAGTGCATGATCAGTCACCTGATGGGTGTATGATCATTCACGTGACCTGTACATGGTAGCTACATGATCATTGCATGATCAGCCACGTGAGTAGTTCATAATAGCCACGTGATCACTGCATGATCAGTCACGTGATCAGTGCATGATCAGTCATGTGACCAGTACATGGTAGCTGCGTGATCATGCATGATCAGCCACGTGAGCAGTGCATGATAGCCACGTGATCAGTGCATGATCAGTCACGTGATCAGTGCATGATCAGTCACGTGATCAGTGCATGATCAGCCACGTGATCAGTGCATGATCAGTCACGTGATCAGTGCATGATCAGCCACGTGATCAGTGCATGACCAGTCACGTGATCAGTGTATGATCAGCCACGTGATCAGTGCATGATCAGCCACGTGATCAGTGCATGATCAGTCACGTGATCAGTGCATGATCAGTTACGTGATCAGTGCATGATCAGCCACGTGATCAGTGCATGATCAGCCACGTGATCAGTGCATGATCAGCCACGTGATCAGTGCATGATCAGTCACGTGATCAGTACATGGTAGCTACGTGATCAGTGCATGATCAGCCACGTGATCAGTGCATGATAGCCACGTGATCAGTGCATGATCAGCACGTGATCAGTGCATGATCAGTCACGTGATCAGTGTGTGATAGCCACGTGATCAGTGCATGATCAGCCACGTGATCAGTGCATGATCAGCCACGTGATCAGTGCATGATCAGCCACGTGATCAGTGCATGATCAGTCACGTGATCAGTGTGTGATCAGCCACGTGATCAGTGCATGATCAGCCACGTGATCAGTGCATGATAGCCACGTGATCAGTGCATGATCAGCCACGTGATCAGTGCATGATAGTCACGTGATCAGTGCATGATCAGTTACGTGATCAGTGCATGATCAGCCACGTGATCAGTGCATGATCAGCCACGTGATCAGTGCATGATCAGCCACGTGATCAGTGCATGATCAGCCACGTGATCAGTGCATGATCAGTCACGTGATCAGTGTGATCAGCCACGTGATCAGTGCATGATGAGCCACGTGATCAGTGCATGATCAATTACGTGATCAGTGCATGATCAGTCACGTGACCAGTACATGGTTGCTACGTGATCGTTGCATGATCAGCCACGTGATCAGTGCATGATAGCCACGTGATCAGTGCATGATCAGTCACGTGATCAGTGCATGATCAGTCACGTGATCAGTGCATGATCATTTACGTGATCAGTGCATGATCAGTCACGTGACCAGTATATGGTAGCTACGTGATCATTCATGACGAGCCACGTGAGCAGTGCATGATAGCCACGTGATGTGTGCATGAGTTACGTGAGCAGAGTATGATCAGCCACGTGATCAGTGCATGAGTGCCACGTGATCAGTGCATGATATGTCACGTGACAGGTGTGTGATCAGCCACGTGAACAGTGCATGTTCAGCCACGTGATCAGTGCATGATAGCCACGTGATCAGTGCATGATCAGTTACGTGAGCAGTGTATGATCAGCCACGTGATCAGTGCATGGTCAGACACGTGAACAGTGTATGATCAGCCACGTGATCAGTGCATGATATCCATGATCAGTGCATGATCATCACGTGATCAGTGTATGATCAGCCACGTGAACAGTGCATGCTCAGTCACGTGATCAGGGCCTGCTGAGCTGCGTGATTACTGTCTGCTCATCTGCTTGACAATTGCCAGCTGAGCTGCACGATTCCTGCCTGTCATCTGCTTGACAATTGCCAGCTGTGCTGCAAAATTCCTGCCTGCTCAGCTGCTTGATTATTGCCAGCTGAGCAGCATGATTCCTCACACCTGAGTTCCATGATTATTGCCTGCTGACTGTTTGATTCGTGCCTACTCAGCTCTTTGTTTATTGCCTCCAGAGGCACATGATCAGTGTATGATAGCAAACATGATCAGCGCATGATCAGTCACATGATCAGCGCCATTAAGTCACGTGATCACTACATGATAGTCATGTGATCAGTCCATGCTCAGTCACGGTATCAGTGCATGATCAGCCACGTGATCAGTGCATGATCTGTCACATGATTAGTGTATGATCATCCACGTGATCAGTGCATGGGCAGTCATGTGATCAGTGCATGATATAGACGTGATCAGTGCATGATCAGTCACGTGATCAGTGCATGATAGCCACGTGATCAGTGCATGATCAGTCACCTGATGGGTGTATGATCATTCACGTGACTTGTACATGGTAGCTACATGATCATTGCATGATCAGCCACGTGAGTAGTGCATGATAGCCACGTGATCAGTGCATGATCAGTCACGTGATCAGTGCATGATCAGTCATGTGACCAGTACATGGTAGCTGCGTGATCATGGCATGATCAGCCACGTGATCAGTGCATGATAGCCACGTGATCAGTGCATGATCAGTCACGTGATCAGTGCATGATCAGTCACGTGATCAGTGCATGATCAGCCACGTGATCAGTGCATGATCAGCCACGTGATCAGTGCATGATCAGTCACGTGATCAGTGCATGATCAGTTACGTGATCAGTGCATGATCAGCCACGTGATCAGTGCATGATCAGCCACGTGATCAGTGCATGATCAGTTACGTGATCAGTGCATGATCAGTCACGTGATCAGTACATGGTAGCTACGTGATCAGTGCATGATCAGCCACGTGATCAGTGCATGATAGCCACGTGATCAGTGCATGATAGCCACGTGATCAGTGCATGATCAGTCATGTGATCGTGTGTGATCAGCCACGTGATCAGTGCATGATATCCACGTGATCAGTGCATGACAGCCACGTGATCAGTGCATGATAGCCACGTGATCAGTGCATGATCAGTCACGTGATACATGTGTGATCAGCCACGTGATCAGTGCATGATGAGCCACGTGATCAGTGCAGGATCAATTACGTGATCAGTGCATGATCAGTCACGTGACCAGTACATGGTTGCTACGTGATCATTGCATGAACAGCCACGTGAGCAGAGCATGATAGCCACGTGATCAGTGCATGATCAGTCACGTGATCAGTACATGATCAGTCACGTGAACAGTGCATGATCATTTACGTGATCAGTGCATGATCAGTCACGTGACCAGTATATGGTTGCTACGTGATCATTCCATGACGAGCCACGTGAGCAGTGCATGATAGCCACGTGATGTGTGCATGAGTTACGTGAGCAGAGTATGATCAGCCACGTGATCAGTGCATGAGTGCCACGTGATCAGTGCATGATATGTCACGTGACAGGTGTGTGATCAGCCACGTGAACAGTGCATGTTCAGCCACGTGATCAGTGCATGATAGCCACGTGATCAGTGCATGATCAGTTACGTGAGCAGTGTATGATCAGCCACGTGATCAGTGCATGGTCAGACACGTGAACAGTGTATGATCAGCCACGTGATCAGTGCATGATATCCAAGTGATCAGTGCATGATCATCACGTGATCAGTGTATGATCAGCCACGTGAACAGTGCATGCTCTGTCACGTGATCTGGGCCTGCTGAGCTGCGTGATTACTGTCTGCTCATCTGCTTGACAATTGCCAGCTGAGCTGCACGATTCCTGCCTGTCATCTGCTTGACAATTGCCAGCTGTGCTGCGTAATTCCTGCCTGCTCAGCTGCTTGATTATTGCCAGCTGAGCAGCATGATTCCTCACACCTGAGTTCCATGATTATTGCCTGCTGACTGTTTGATTCGTGCCTACTCAGCTCTTTGTTTATTGCCTCCAGAGGCACATGATCAGTGTATGATAGCAAACATGATCAGCGCATGATCAGTCACATGATCAGTGCCATTAAGTCACGTGATCACTACATGATAGTCATGTGATCAGTCCATGCTCAGTCACGGTATCAGTGCATGATCAGCCACGTGATCAGTGCATGATCTGTCACATGATTAGTGTATGATCATCCACGTGATCAGTGCATGGGCAGTCATGTGATCAGTGCATGATATAGACGTGATCAGTGCATGATCAGTCTCGTGATCAGTGCATGATAGCCACGTGATCAGTGCATGATCAGTCACCTGATGGGTGTATGATCATTCACGTGACCTGTACATGGTAGCTACATGATCATTGCATGATCAGCCACGTGAGGAGTTCATGATAGCCACGTGATCAGTGCATGATCAGTCACGTGATCAGTGCATGATCAGTCATGTGACCAGTACATGGTAGCTGCGTGATCATGGCATGATCAGCCAGGTGAGCAGTGCATGATAGCCACGTGATCAGTGCATGATCAGTCACGTGATCAGTGCATGATCAGTCACGTGATCAGTGCATGATCAGCCACGTGATCAGTGCATGATCAGGCACGTGATCAGTGCATGTCCAGCCACGTGATCAGTGCATGATAGCCACGTGATCAGTGCATGATCAGTCACGTGATCAGTGCATGATCAGTCACGTGATCAGTGCATGATCAGCCACGTGATCAGTGCATGATCAGCCACGTGATCAGTGCATGATCAGTTACGTGATCAGTGCATGATCAGTCACGTGATCAGTGCATGATAGCTACGTGATCAGTGCATGATCAGCCACGTGATCAGTGCATGATAGCTACGTGATCAGTGCATGATCAGCCACGTGATCAGTGCATGATTAGTCACGTGATCAGTGTGTGATCAGCCACGTGATCAGTGCATGATATCCACGTGATCAGTGCATGATCAGCCACGTGATCAGTGCATGATAGCCACGTGATCAGTGCATGATCAGTCACGTGATCATGTGTGATCAGCCACGTGATCAGTGCATGATCAGCCACGTGATCAGTGCATGATCAGTTACGTGATCAGTGCATGATCAGTCACGTGACCAGTACATGGTTGCTCGTGATCGTTGCATGATCAGCCACGTGATCAGTGCATGATAGCCACGTGATCAGTGCATGATCAGTCACGTGATCAGTGCATGATCAGTCATGTGACAGTACATGGTAGCTACGTGATCATGGCATGATCAGCCACGTGATCAGTGCATGATAGCCACGTGATCAGTGCATGATCAGTCACGTGATCAGTGCATGATCAGTCACGTGATCAGTGCATGATCAGCCACGTGATCAGTGCATGATCAGCCACGTGATCAGTGCATGATCAGCCACGTGATCAGTGCATGATCAGCCGTGATCAGTGCATGATCAGTCACGTGATCAGTGCATGATCAGTCACGTGATCAGTGCATGATCAGCCACGTGATCAGTGCATGATCAGCCACGTGATCAGTGCATGATCAGTTACGTGATCAGTGCATGATCAGTCACGTGATCAGTACATGATAGCTACGTGATCATTGCATGATCAGCCACGTGATCAGTGCATGATAGCTACGTGATCAGTGCATGATCAGCCACGTGATCAGTGCATGATCAGTCATGTGATCAGTGCATGATCAGCACGTGATCAGTGCATGATATCCACGTGATCAGTGCATGACAGCCACGTGATCAGTGCATGATAGCCACGTGATCAGTGCATGATCAGTCACGTGATCATGTGTGATCAGCCACGTGATCAGTGCATGATCAGCCACGTGATCAGTGCATGATCAGTTACGTGATCAGTGCATGATCAGTCACGTGACCAGTACATGGTTGCCACGTGATCGTGCATGATCAGCCACGTGAGCAGTGCATGATAGCCACGTGATCAGTGCATGATCAGTCACGTGATCAGTGCATGATCAGTCACGTGATCAGTGCATGATCATTTACGTGATCAGTGCATGATCAGTCACGTGACCAGTATATGGTTGCTACGTGATCATTCCATGACAGCCACGTGAGCAGTGCATGATAGCCACGTGATGTGTGCATGAGTTACGTGAGCAGAGTATGATCAGCCACGTGATCAGTGCATGAGTGCCACGTGATCAGTGCATGATATGTCACGTGACAGGTGTGTGATCAGCCACGTGATCAGTGCATGTTCAGCCACGTGATCAGTGCATGATAGCCACGTGATCAGTGCATGATCAGTTACGTGATCAGTGTATGATCAGCCACGTGATCAGTGCATGGTCAGACACGTGAACAGTGTATGATCAGCCACGTGATCAGTGCATGATATCCACGTGATCAGTGCATGATCATCACGTGATCAGTGTATGATCAGCCACGTGAACAGTGCATGCTCAGTCACGTGATTTGGGCCTGCTGAGCTGCGTGATTACTGTCTGCTCATCTGCTTGACAATTGCCAGCTGTGCTGCGTAATTCCTGCCTGCTCAGCTGCTTGATTATTGCCAGCTGAGCAGCATGATTCCTCACAGCTGAGTTCCATGATTATTGCCTGCTGACTGTTTGATTCGTGCCTACTCAGCTCTTTGTTTATTGCCTCCAGAGGCACATGATCTGTGTATGATAGCAAACATGATCAGCGCATGATCAGTCACATGATCAGCGCCATTAAGTCACGTGATCACTACATGATAGTCATGTGATCAGTCCATGCTCAGTCACGGTATCAGTGCATGATCAGCCACGTGATCAGTGCATGATCTGTCACATGATTAGTGTATGATCATCCACGTGATCAGTGCATGGGCAGTCATGTGATCAGTGCATGATATAGATGTGATCAGTGCATGATCAGTCACGTGATCAGTGCATGATAGCCACGTGATCAGTGCATGATCAGTCACCTGATGGGTGTATGATCATTCACGTGACCTGTATATGGTAGCTACATGATCATTGCATGATCAGCCACGTGAGTAGTGCATGATAGCCACGTGATCACTGCATGATCAGTCACGTGATCAGTGCATGATCAGTCATGTGACCAGTACATCGTAGCTGCGTGATCATGGCATGATCAGCCACGTGAGCAGTGCATGATAGCCACGTGATCAGTGCATGATCAGTCACGTGATCAGTGCATGATCAGTCACGTGATCAGTGCATGATCAGCCACGTGATCAGTGCATGATCAGCCACGTGATCAGTGCATGATCAGTCACGTGATCAGTGCATGATCAGTTACGTGATCAGTGCATGATCAGCCACGTGATCAGTGCATGATCAGCCACGTGATCAGTGCATGATCAGTCGTGATCAGTGCATGATCAGTCACGTGATCAGTACATGGTAGCTACGTGATCAGTGCATGATCAGCCACGTGATCAGTGCATGATAGCCACGTGATCAGTGCATGATAGCCACGTGATCAGTGCATGATCAGTCATGTGATACGTGTGTGATCAGCCACGTGATCAGTGCATGATATCCACGTGATCAGTGCATGACAGCCACGTGATCAGTGCATGATAGCCACGTGATCAGTGCATGATCAGTCACGTGATCATGTGTGATCAGCCACGTGATCAGTGCATGATGAGCCACGTGATCAGTGCATGATCAATTACGTGATCAGTGCATGATCAGTCACGTGACCAGTACATGGTTGCTACGTGATCGTTGCATGATCAGCCACGTGAGCAGTGCATGATAGCCACGTGATCAGTGCATGATCAGTCACGTGATCAGTGCATGATCAGTCACGTGAACAGTGCATGATCATTTACGTGATCAGTGCATGATCAGTCACGTGACCAGTATATGGTTGCTACGTGATCATTCCATGATCAGCCACGTGAGCAGTGCATGATAGCCACGTGATGTGTGCATGAGTTATGTGAGCAGAGTATGATCAGCCACGTGATCAGTGCATGAGTGCCACGTGATCAGTGCATGATATGTCACGTGACAGTGTGTGATCAGCCACGTGATCAGTGCATGTTCAGCCACGTGATCAGTGCATGATAGCCACGTGATCAGTGCATGATCAGTTACGTGATCAGTGTATGATCAGCCACGTGATCAGTGCATGGTCAGACACGTGATCAGTGTATGATCAGCCACGTGATCAGTGCATGATATCCAAGTGATCAGTGCATGATCATCACGTGATCAGTGCATGATCAGCCACGTGAACAGTGCATGATCAGTCACGTGATCAGGGCCTGCTGAGCTGCGTGATTACTGTCTGCTCATCTGCTTGACAATTGCCAGCTGAGCTGCACGATTCCTGCATGCTCAGCTGCTTGATTTTGCCAGCTGAGCAGCATGATTCCTCACACCTGTGTTCCATGATTATTGCCTGCTGACTGTTTGATTCGTGCCTACTCAGCTCTTTGTTTATTGCCTCCAGAGGCACATGATCAGTGTATGATAGCAAACATGATCAGCGCATGATCAGTCACATGATCAGCGCCATTAAGTCACGTGATCACTACATGATAGTCATGTGATCAGTCCATGATCAGTCACGGTATCAGTGCATGATCAGCCACGTGATCAGTGCATGATCTGTCACATGATTAGTGTATGATCATCACGTGATCAGTGCATGGGCAGTCATGTGATCAGTGCATGATATAGACGTGATCAGTGCATGATCAGTCACGTGATCAGTGCATGATAGCCACGTGATCAGTGCATGATCAGTCACCTGATCAGTGTATGATCATTCACGTGACCAGTACATGGTAGCTACATGATCATTGCATGATCAGCCACGTGAGTAGTGCATGATAGCCACGTGATCAGTGCATGATCAGCCACGTGATCAGTGCATGATGCCACGTGATCAGTGCATGATATGTCACGTGACAGGTGTGATCAGCCACGTGAACAGTGCATGATCAGCCACGTGATCAGTGCATGATAGCCACGTGATCAGTGCATGATCAGTTACGTGAGCAGTGTGATCAGCCACGTGATCAGTGCATGGTCAGACACGTGAACAGTGTATGATCAGCCACGTGATCAGTGCATGATATCCACGTGATCAGTGCATGATCATCACGTGATCAGTGTATGATCAGCCACGTGAACAGTGCATGCTCAGTCACGTGATCTGGGCCTGCTGAGCTGCGTGATTACTGTCTGCTCATCTGCTTGACAATTGCCAGCTGAGCTGCACGATTCCTGCCTGTCATCTGCTTGACAATTGCCAGCTGTGCTGCGTAATTCCTGCCTGCTCAGCTGCTTGATTATTGCCAGCTGAGCAGCATGATTCCTCACACCTGAGTTCCATGATTATTGCCTGCTGACTGTTTGATTCGTGCCTACTCAGCTCTTTGTTTATTGCCTCCAGAGGCACATGATCAGTGTATGATAGCAAACATGATCAGCGCATGATCAGTCACATGATCAGCGCCATTAAGTCACGTGATCACTATATGATAGTCATGGGATCAGTCCATGCTCAGTCACGGTATCAGTGCATGATCAGCCACGTGATCAGTGCATGATCTGTCACAAGATTAGTGTATGATCATCCACGTGATCAGTGCATGGGCAGTCATGTGATCAGTGCATGATATAGACGTGATCAGTGCATGATCAGTCACGTGATCAGTGCATGGTAGCCACGTGATCAGTGCATGATCAGTCACCTGATGGGTGTATGATCATTCACGTGACTTGTACATGGTAGCTACATGATCATTGCATGATCAGCCACGTGAGTAGTGCATGATAGCCACGTGATCACTGCATGATCAGTCACGTGATCAGTGCATGATCAGTCATGTGACCAGTACATGGTAGCTGCGTGATCATGGCATGATCAGCCACGTGAGCAGTGCATGATAGCCACGTGATCAGTGCATGATCAGTCACGTGATCAGTGCATGATCAGCCACGTGATCAGTGCATGATCAGTCACGTGATCAGTGCATGATCAGCCACGTGATCAGTGCATGATCAGGCACGTGATCAGTGCATGTCCAGCCACGTGATCAGTGCATGATAGCCACGTGATCAGTGCATGATCAGTCACGTGATCAGTGCATGATCAGTTACGTGATCAGTGCATGATCAGCCACGTGATCAGTGCATGATCAGCCACGTGATCAGTGCATGATCAATTACGTGATCAGTGCATGATCAGTCACGTGATCAGTGCATGGTAGCTACGTGATCAGTGCATGATCAGCCACGTGATCAGTGCATGATAGCCACGTGATCAGTGCATGATAGCCACGTGATCAGTGCATGATCAGTCACGTGATACGTGTGTGATCAGCCACGTGATCAGTGCATGATATCCACGTGATCAGAGCATGACAGCCACGTGATCAGTGCATGAGAGCCACGTGATCAGTGCATGATCAGTCACGTGATACATGTGTGATCAGCCACGTGATCAGTGCATGATGAGCCACGTGATCAGTGCAGGATCAATTACGTGATCAGTGCATGATCAGTCACGTGACCAGTATATGGTTGCTACGTGATCGCTGCATGATCAGCCACGTGAGCAGAGCATGATAGCCACGTGATCAGTGCATGATCAGTCACGTGATCAGTACATGATCAGACACGTGAACAGTGCATGATCATTTACGTGATCTTTGCATGATCAGTCACGTGACCAGTATATGGTTGCTACGTGATCATTCCATGACGAGCCACGTGAGCAGTGCATGATAGCCACGTGATGTGTGCATGAGTTACGTGAGCAGAGTATGATCAGCCACGTGATCAGTGCATGAGTGCCACGTGATCAGTGCATGATATGTCACGTGACAGGTGTGTGATCAGCCACGTGAACAGTGCATGTTCAGCCACGTGATCAGTGCATGATAGCCACGTGATCAGTGCATGATCAGTTACGTGAGCAGTGTATGATCAGCCACGTGATCAGTGCATGGTCAGACACGTGAACAGTGTATGATCAGCCACGTGATCAGTGCATGATATCCAAGTGATCAGTGCATGATCATCACGTGATCAGTGTATGATCAGCCACGTGAACAGTGCATGCTCAGTCACGTGATCTGGGCCTGCTGAGCTGCGTGATTACTGTCTGCTCATCTGCTTGACAATTGCCAGCTGAGCTGCACGATTCCTGCCTGTCATCTGCTTGACAATTGCCAGCTGTGCTGCGTAATTCCTGCCTGCTCAGCTGCTTGATTATTGCCAGCTGAGCAGCATGATTCCTCACACCTGAGTTCCATGATTATTGCCTGCTGACTGTTTGATTCGTGCCTACTCAGCTCTTTGTTTATTGCCTCCAGAGGCACATGATCAGTGTATGATAGCAAACATGATCAGCGCATGATCAGTCACATGATCAGCGCCATTAAGTCACGTGATCACTACATGATAGTCATGTGATCAGTCCATGCTCAGTCACGGTATCAGTGCATGATCAGCCACGTGATCAGTGCATGATCTGTCACAAGATTAGTGTATGATCATCCACGTGATCAGTGCATGGGCAGTCATGTGATCAGTGCATGATATAGACGTGATCAGTGCATGATCAGTCTCGTGATCAGTGCATGATAGCCACGTGATCAGTGCATGATCAGTCACCTGATGGGTGTATGATCATTCACGTGACCTGTACATGGTAGCTACGTGATCATTGTGTGATCAGCCACGTGAGTAGTGCATGATAGCCACGTGATCAGTGCATGATCAGTCACGTGATCAGTGCATGATCACTCATGTGACCAGTACATGGTAGCTGCGTGATCATGGCATGATCAGCCAAGTGAGCAGTGCATGATAGCCACGTGATCAGTGCATGATCAGACACGTGATCAGTGCATGATCAGTCACGTGATCAGTGCATGATCAGCCACGTGATCAGTGCATGATCAGGCACGTGATCAGTGTATGACAGCCACGTGATCAGTGCATGATAGCCACGTGATCAGTGCATGATCAGTCACGTGATCAGTGCATGATCAGTTACGTGATCAGTGCATGATCAGCCACGTGATCAGTGCATGATCAGCCACGTGATCAGTGCATGATAGCCACGTGATCAGTGCATGATCAGTCACGTGATAGTGCATGATCAGCCACGTGATCAGTGCATGATCAGCCACGTGATCAGTGCATGATCAGCCACGTGATCAGTGCATGATCAGTCACGTGATCAGTGCATGATCATCCACGTGATCAGTGCATGATCAGTCATGTGATCAGTGCATGATATAGCCGTGATCAGTGCATGATCAGTCACGTGATCAGTGCATGATAGCCACGTGATCAGTGCATGATCAGTCACGTGATCAGTGCATGATCAGTTCACGTGATCAGTGCATGGTAGCTACGTGATCAGTGCATGATCAGCCACGTGATCAGTGCATGATAGCCACGTGATCAGTGCATGATCAGTCACGTGATCAGTGCATGATCAGTCACGTGATCAGTACATGGTAGCTGCGTGATCAGTGCATGATCAGCCACGTGATCAGTGCATGATAGCCACGTGATCAGTGCATGATCAGTCACGTGATCAGTGCATGATCAGTCACGTGATCAGTGCATGATCAGCACGTGATCAGTGCATGATCAGGCACGTGATCAGTGCATGTCCAGCCACGTGATCAGTGCATGATAGCCACGTGATCAGTGCATGATCAGTCACGTGATCAGTGCATGATCAGTTACGTGATCAGTGCATGATCAGCCACGTGATCAGTGCATGATCAGCCACGTGATCAGTGCATGATCAATTACGTGATCAGTGCATGATCAGTCACGTGATCAGTACATGGTAGCTACGTGATCATTGCATGATCAGCCACGTGATCAGTGCATGATAGCCACGTGATCAGTGCATGATAGCCACGTGATCAGTGCATGATCAGTCATGTGATACAGTGTGATCAGCCACGTGATCAGTGCATGATATCCACGTGATCAGTGCATGACAGCCACGTGATCAGTGCATGAGCCACGTGATCAGTGCATGATCAGTCACGTGATACATGTGTGATCAGCCACGTGATCAGTGCATGATGAGCCACGTGATCAGTGCATGATCAATCACGTGATCAGTGCATGATCAGTCACGTGACCAGTACATGGTTGCTACGTGATCGTTGCATGATCAGCCACGTGAGCAGAGCATGATAGCCACGTGATCAGTGCATGATCAGTCACGTGATCAGTGCATGATCAGTCACGTGAACAGTGCATGATCATTTACGTGATCAGTGCATGATCAGTCACGTGACCAGTATATGGTTGCTACGTGATCATTCCATGACGAGCCACGTGAGCAGTGCATGATAGCCACGTGATGTGTGCATGAGTTCGTGAGCAGAGTATGATCAGCCACGTGATCAGTGCATGAGTGCCACGTGATCAGTGCATGATATGTCACGTGACAGGTGTGTGATCAGCCACGTGACAGTGCATGTTCAGCCACGTGATCAGTGCATGATAGCCACGTGATCAGTGCATGATCAGTTACGTGAGCAGTGTATGATCAGCCACGTGATCAGTGCATGGTCAGACACGTGAACAGTGTATGATCAGCCACGTGATCAGTGCATGATATCCAAGTGATCAGTGCATGATCATCACGTGATCAGTGTATGATCAGCCACGTGAACAGTGCATGCTCAGTCACGTGATCTGGGCCTGCTGAGCTGCGTGATTACTGTCTGCTCATCTGCTTGACAATTGCCAGCTGAGCTGCACGATTCCTGCCTGTCATCTGCTTGACAATTGCCAGCTGTGCTGCGTAATTCCTGCCTGCTCAGCTGCTTGATTATTGCCAGCTGAGCAGCATGATTCCTCACACCTGAGTTCCATACTTACTGCCTGCTGACTGTTTGATTCGTGCCTACTCAGCTCTTTGTTTATTGCCTCCAGAGGCACATGATCAGTGTATGATAGCAAACATGATCAGCGCATGATCAGTCACATGATCAGCGCCATTAAGTCACGTGATCACTACATGATAGTCATGTGATCAGTCCATGCTCAGTCACGGTATCAGTGCATGATCAGCCACGTGATCAGTGCATGATCTGTCACAGATTAGTGTATGATCATCCACGTGATCAGTGCATGGGCAGTCATGTGATCAGTGCATGATATAGACGTGATCAGTGCATGATCAGTCTCGTGATCAGTGCATGATAGCCACGTGATCAGTGCATGATCAGTCACCTGATGGGTGTATGATCATTCACGTGACCTGTACATGGTAGCTACATGATCATTGCATGATCAGCCACGTGAGTAGTGCATGATAGCCACGTGATTACTGCATGATCAGTCACGTGATCAGTGCATGATCAGTCATGTGACCAGTACATGGTAGCTGCGTGATCATGCATGATCAGCCACGTGAGCAGTGCATGATAGCCACGTGATCAGTGCATGATCAGTCACGTGATCAGTGCATGATCAGTCACGTGATCAGTGCATGATCAGCCACGTGATCAGTGCATGATCAGTCACGTGATCAGTGCATGATCAGCACGTGATCAGTGCATGATCAGTCACGTGATCAGTGCATGATCAGCCACGTGATCAGTGCATGATAGCCACGTGATCAGTGCATGATCAGTCACGTGATCAGTGCATGATCAGTTGTGATCAGTGTATGATCAGCCACGTGATCAGTGCATGATCAGCCACGTGATCAGTGCATGATCAGTTACGTGATCAGTGCATGATCAGTCACGTGATCAGTACATGATAGCACGTGATCAGTGCATGATCAGCCACGTGATCAGTGCATGATAGCCACGTGATCAGTGCATGATAGCCACGTGATCAGTGCATGATCAGTCACGTGATCGTGCATGATCAGCCACGTGATCAGTGCATGATCCACGTGATCAGTGCATGACAGCCACGTGATCAGTGCATGATAGCCACGTGATCAGTGCATGATCAGTCACGTGACAGTGTGTGATCAGCCACGTGATCAGTGCATGATCAGCCACGTGATCAGTGCATGATCAGCCACGTGATCAGTGCATGATCAGCCACGTGATCAGTGCATGATAGCCACGTGATCAGTGCATGATCAGTTACGTGATCAGTGTATGATCAGCCACGTGATCAGTGCATGATATCCACGTGATCAGTGCATGACAGCCACGTGATCAGTGCATGATAGCCACGTGATCAGTGCATGATCAGTCACGTGATGCATGTGTGATCAGCCACGTGATCAGTGCATGATGAGCCACGTGATCAGTGCATGATCAATTACGTGATCAGTGCATGATCAGTCACGTGACCAGTACATGGTTGCTACGTGATCGTGCATGATCAGCCACGTGAGCAGTGCATGATAGCCACGTGATCAGTGCATGATCAGTCACGTGATCAGTGCATGATCAGTCACGTGAACAGTGCATGATCATTTACGTGATCAGTGCATGATCAGTCACGTGACCAGTATATGGTTGCTACGTGATCATCATGACAGCCACGTGAGCAGTGCATGATAGCCACGTGATGTGTGCATGAGTTACGTGAGCAGTGTATGATCAGCCACGTGATCAGTGCATGAGTGCCACGTGATCAGTGCATGATATGTCACGTGACAGTGTGTGATCAGCCACGTGAACAGTGCATGTTCAGCCACGTGATCAGTGCATGATAGCCACGTGATCAGTGCATGATCAGTTACGTGATCAGTGCATGATCAGCCACGTGATCAGTGCATGGTCAGACACGTGATCAGTGTATGATCAGCCACGTGATCAGTGCATGATATCCGTGATCAGTGCATGATCATCACGTGATCAGTGTATGATCAGCCACGTGAACAGTGCATGCTCAGTCACGTGATCTGGGCCTGCTGAGCTGCGTGATTACTGTCTGCTCATCTGCTTGACAATTGCCAGCTGAGCTGCACGATTCCTGCCTGTCATCTGCTTGACAATTGCCAGCTGTGCTGCAAAATTCCTGCCTGCTCAGCTGCTTGATTATTGCCAGCTGAGCAGCATGATTCCTCACACCTGAGTTCCATGATTATTGCCTGCTGACTGTTTGATTCGTGCCTACTCAGCTCTTTGTTTATTGCCTCCAGAGGCACATGATCAGTGTATGATAGCAAACATGATCAGTGCATGATCAGTCACATGATCAGCGCCATTAAGTCACGTGATCACTACATGATAGTCATGTGATCAGTCCATGCTCAGTCACGGTATCAGTGCATGATCAGCCACGATCAGTGCATGATCAGTCACATGATCAGTGTATGATCATCCACGTGATCAGTGCACGGGCAGCCACGTGATCAGTGCATGATATAGACGTGATCAGTGCATGATCAGTCTAGTGATCAGTGCATGATAGCCACGTGATCAGTGCATGATCAGTCACCTGATGGGTGCATGATCATTCACGTGACCTGTACATGGTAGCTACATGATCATTGCATGATCAGCCACGAGTAGTGCATGATAGCCACGTGATCACTGCATGATCAGTCACGTGATCAGTGCATGATCAGTCATGACCAGTACATGGTAGCTGCGTGATCATGCATGATCAGCCACGTGAGCAGTGCATGATAGCCACGTGATCAGTGCATGATCAGCCACGTGATCAGTGCATGATCAGCCACGTGATCAGTGCATGATCAGCCACGTGATCAGTGCATGATCAGCCACGTGATCAGTGCATGATCAGTCACGTGATCAGTGCATGATCAGCCACGTGATCAGTGCATGATCAGCCACGTGATCAGTGCATGATCAGCCACGTGATCAGTGCATGATCAGTTACGTGATCAGTGCATGATCAGTCACGTGACCAGTACATGGTAGCTACGTGATCATTGCCTGATCAGCACGTGATCAGTGCATGATAGCCACGTGATCAGTGCATGATAGTCACGTGATCAGTGCATGATCAGTCATGTGACAGTGATCAGCCACATGATCAGTGCATGATATCCACGCGATCAGTGCATGACAGCCACGTGATCAGTGCATGATAGCCACGTGATCAGTGCATGATCAGTCACGTGATACAGTGTGTGATCAGCCACGTGATCAGTGCACGATCAGCCACGTGATCAGTGCAGGATCAGTCACGTGATCAGTGTATGATCAGTCACGTGACCAGTGCATGGTTGCTACGTGATCAGTGCATGATCAGCCACGTGATCAGTGCATGATAGCCACGTGATCAGTGCATGATCAGTCACGTGATCAGTGCATGATCAGTCATGCGTGACCAGTACATGGTAGCTGCGTGATCATGCATGATCAGCCACGTGAGCAGTGCATGATAGCCATGTGATTAGTGCATGACAGCACGTGATCAGTGCATGATCAGTCACGTGATCAGTGCATGATCAGCCACGTGATCAGTGCATGACCAGGCACGTGATCAGTGTATGTCAGCCAAGTGATCAGTGCATGATAGCCACGTGATCAGTGCATGATCAGTCACGTGATCAGTGCATGATCAGTTATGTGATCAGTGCATGATCAGCCACGTGATCAGTGCATGATCAGCCACGTGATCAGTGCATGATAGCCACGTGATCAGTGCATGATCAGTCATGTGATACGTGCATGATCAGCCACATGATCAGTGCATGATATCCATGTGATCAGTGCATGATCAGCCACGTGATCAGTGCATGATCTGTCACAAGATCAGTGTATGATCATCCAAGTGATCAGTGCACGGGCAGTCATGTGATCAGTGCATGATATAGACGTGAACAGTGCATGATCAGTCTCGTGATCAGTGCATGATAGCCACGTGATCAGTGCATGATCAGTCACCTGATGGGTGTATGATCATTCACGTGACCTGTTCATGTGCTACATGATCATGCATGATCAGCCACGTGAGTAGTTCATGATAGCCACGTGATCACTGAATGATCAGTCACGTGATCAGTGCATGATCAGTCATGTGACCAGTACATGGTAGCTCGCGTGATCATGCATGATCAGCCACGTGAGCAGTGCATGATAGCCACGTGATCAGTGCATGATCAGACACGTGATCAGTGCATGATCAGTCACGTGATCAGTGCATGATCAGCCACGTGATCAGTGCATGACCAGGCACGTGATCAGTGTATGTCCAGCCGTGATCAGTGCATGATAGCCACGTGATCAGTGCATGATCAGTCACGTGATCAGTGCATGATCAGTTCATGTGATCAGTGTATGATCAGCCACGTGATCAGTGCATGATCAGCCACATGATCAGTGCATGATCAATTACGTGATCAGTGCATGATCAGTCACGTGACCAGTACATGGTAGCTAAGTGATCATTGCCTGATCAGCCACATGATCAGTGCATGATAGCCACGTGATCAGTGCATGATAGCCACGTGATCAGTGCATGATCAGTCATGTGATACATGTGATCAGCCACGTGATCAGCATGATATCCACGTGATCAGTGCATGACAGCCACGTGATCAGTGCATGAGAGCCACGGGATCAGTGCATGATCAGTCACGTGATACATGTGTGATCAGCCACGTGATCAGTGCATGATGAGCCACGTGATCAGTGCAGGATCAATTATGATCAGTGCATGATCAGTCACGTGACCAGTACATGGTTGCACGTGATCGTTGCATGATCAGCCACGTGAGCAGAGCATGATAGCCACGTGGTCAGTGCATGATCAGTCACGTGATCAGTACATGATCAGTCACATGAACAGTGCATGATCATTTACGTGATCTTTGCATGATCAGTCACGTTACCAGTATATGGTTGCTACGTGATCATTCCATGACGAGCCACGTGAGCAGTGCATGAGAGCCACGTGATGTGTGCATGAGTTACGTGAGCAGAGTATGATCAGCCACGTGATCAGTGCATGAGTGCCACGTGATCAGTGCATGATATGGCACGTGACAGGTGTGTGATCAGCCACGTGAACAGTGCATGTTCAGCCACGTGATCAGTGCATGATAGCCACGTGATCAGTGCATGATCAGTTACGTGAGCAGTGTATGATCAGCCACGTGATCAGTGCATGGTCAGACACGTGAACAGTGTATGATCAGCCACGTGATCAGTGCATGATATCCAAGTGATCAGTGCATGTTCATCACGTGATCAGTGTATGATCAGCCACGTGAACAGTGCATGCTCAGTCACGTGATCTGGGCCTGCTGAGCTGCGTGATTACTGTCTGCTCATCTGCTTGACAATTGCCAGCTGAGCTGCACGATTCCTGCCTGTCATCTGCTTGACAATTGCCAGCTGTGCTGCGTAATTCCTGCCTGCTCAGCTGCTTGATTATTGCCAGCTGAGCAGCATGATTCCTCACACCTGAGTTCCATACTTACTGCCTGCTGACTGTTTGATTCGTGCCTACTCAGCTCTTTGTTTATTGCCTCCAGAGGCACATGATCAGTGTATGATAGCAAACATGATCAGCGCATGATCAGTCACATGATCAGCGCCATTAAGTCACGTGATCACTACATGATAGTCATGTGATCAGTCCATGCTCAGTCACGGTATCAGTGCATGATCAGCCACGTGATCAGTGCATGATCTGTCACAAGATTAGTGTATGATCATCCACGTGATCAGTGCACGGGCAGTCATGTGATCAGTGCATGATATAGACGTGAACAGTGCATGATCAGTCTCGTGATCAGTGCATGATAGCCACGTGATCAGTGCATGATCAGTCACCTGATGGGTGTATGATCATTCACGTGACTTACATGGTAGCTACATGATCATTGCATGATCAGCCACGTGAGTAGTTCATGATAGCCACGTGATTACTGCATGATCAGTCACGTGATCAGTGCATGATCAGTCATGTGACCAGTACATGGTAGCTGCGTGATCATGCATGATCAGCCACGTGAGCAGTGCATGATAGCCACGTGATCAGTGCATGATCAGACACGAGATCAGTGCGATCAGTCACGTGATCAGTGCATGATCAGCCACGATCAGTGCATGATCAGCCACGTGATCAGCATGATCAGCCACGGATCAGTGCATGATCAGTCACGTGATCAGTGTATGTCAGCCACGTGATCAGTGCATGATCAGCCACGTGATCAGTGCATGATCAGTCACGTGATCAGTGCATGATCAGTCACGTGATCAGTGTGATCAGCCACGTGATCAGTGCATGATCAGCCACGTGATCAGTGCATGATCAACTACGTGATCAGTGCATGATCACATGATCAGCCACGTGATCAGTGCATGATCAGCCACGTGATCAGTGCATGATAGCCACGTGATCAGTGCATGATAGCCACGTGATCAGTGCATGATCAGTCATGTGATAGTGTGTGATCAGCCACGTGATCAGTGCATGATAGCCACGTGATCAGTGCATGATCAGCCACGTGATCAGTGCATGAGAGCCACGTGATCAGTGCATGATAGTCACGTGATCAGTGTGTGATCAGCCACGTGAACAGTGCATGTTCAGCCACGTGATCAGTGCATGATAGTCACGTGATCAGTGCATGATCAGCCACGTGATCAGTGCATGATCAGCCACGTGATCAGTGCATGATCAGTTTCGTGAGCAGTGCATGATCAGCCACGTGATCAGTGCATGATATCCACGTGATCAGTGCATGACAGCCACGTGATCAGTGCATGACAGCCACGTGATCAGTGCATGATCAGTCACGGATACATGTGTGATCAGCCACGTGATCAGTGCATGATGAGCCACGTGATCAGTGCAGGATCAATTACGTGATCAGTGCATGATCAGTCACGTGACCAGCATGGTTGCTACGTGATCGTGCATGATCAGCCACGTGAGTAGAGCATGATAGCCACGTGATCAGTGCATGATCAGTCACGTGATCAGTACATGATCAGTCACGTGAACAGTGCATGATCATTTACGTGATCTTTGCATGATCAGTCACTGTTACCAGTATATGGTTGCTACGTGATCATTCATGACGCAGCCACGTGAGCAGTGCATGATAGCCACGCTGATGTGTGCATGAGTTACGTGAGCAGAGTATGATCAGCCACGTGATCAGTGCATGAGTGCCACGTGATCAGTGCATGATATGTCACGTGACAGTGTGATCAGCCACGTGAACAGTGCATGTTCAGCCACGTGATCAGTGCATGATAGCCACGTGATCAGTGCATGATCAGTTACGTGAGCAGTGTATGATCAGCCACGTGATCAGTGCATGGTCAGACACGTGAACAGTGTATGATCAGCCACGTGATCAGTGCATGATATCCAAGTGATCAGTGCATGATCACGTGATCAGTGTATGATCAGCCACGTGAACAGTGCATGCTCAGTCACGTGATCTGGGCCTGCTGAGCTGCGTGATTACTGTCTGCTCATCTGCTTGACAATTGCCAGCTGAGCTGCACGATTCCTGCCTGTCATCTGCTTGACAATTGCCAGCTGTGCTGCAAAATTCCTGCCTGCTCAGCTGCTTGATTATTGCCAGCTGAGCAGCATGATTCCTCACACCTGAGTTCCATGATTATTGCCTGCTGACTGTTTGATTCGTGCCTACTCAGCTCTTTGTTTATTGCCTCCAGAGGCACATGATCAGTGTATGATAGCAAACATGATCAGCGCATGATCAGTCACATGATCAGCGCCATTAAGTCACGTGATCACTACATGATAGTCATGTGATCAGTCCATGCTCAGTCACAGTATCAGTGCATGATCAGCCACGTGATCAGTGCATGATCTGTCACAAGATTAGTGTATGATCATCCACGTGATCAGTGCACGGGCAGTCATGTGATCAGTGCATGATATAGACGTGAACAGTGCATGATCAGTCTCGTGATCAGTGCATGATAGCCACGTGATCAGTGCATGATCAGTCACCTGATGGGTGTATGATCATTCACGTGACCTGTACATGGTAGCTACATGATCATTGCATGATCAGCCACGTGAGTAGTTCATGATAGCCACGTGATCACTGCATGATCAGTCACGTGATCAGTGCATGATCAGTCATGTGACCAGTGCATGGTAGCTGCGTGATCATGCATGATCAGCCACGTGAGCAGTGCATGATAGCCACGTGATCAGTGCATGATCAGACACGAGATCAGTGCATGATCAGTCACGTGATCAGTGCATGATCAGCCACGTGATCAGTGCATGACCAGCCACGTGATCAGTGCATGATCAGTCACGTGATCAGTGCATGATCAGTTATGTGATCAGTGTATGATCAGCCACGTGATCAGTGCATGATCAGCCACATGATCAGTGCATGATCAATTACGTGCTCAGTGCATGATCAGTTACGTGACCAGTACATGGTAGCTACGTGATCATTGCCTGATAAGCCACGTGATCAGTGCATGATAGCCACGTGATCAGTGCATGATAGCCACGTGATCAGTGCATGATCAGTCATGTGATACGTGTGTGATCAGCCATATGATCGGTGCATGATATCCACGTGATCAGTGCATGACAGCCACGTGATCAGTCATGATAGCCACGTGATCAGTGCATGATCAGTCACGTGATACATGTGATCAGCCACGTGATCAGTGCATGATGAGCCACGTGATCAGTGCATGATCAATTACGTGATCAGTGCATGATCAGTCACGTGACCAGTTCATGGTTGCTACGTGATCATTGTGTGATCAGCCACGTGAGCAGTGCATGATAGCCACGTGGTCAGTGCATGATCAGTCACGTGATCAGTGCATGATCAGTCACGTGATCAGTGCATGGTAGCTGCGTGATCATGGCATGATCAGTCACGTGACCAGTGCATGATAGCTATGTGATCAGTGCATGACAGCCACGTGAGCAGTGCATGATAGCCACGTGATGTGTGCATGATCAGTTACGTGATCAGTGCATGATCAGCCACGTGATCAGTGCATGAGTGCCACGTGATCAGTGCATGATATGTCACGTGACAGGTGCATGATCAGCCACGTGATCAGTGCATGATCAGCCACGTGATCAGTGCATGATAGCCACGTGATCAGTGCATGATCAGTTACGTGATCAGTGTATGATCAGCCACGTGATCAGTGCATGGTCAGACACGTGATCAGTGTATGATCAGCCACGTGATCAGTGCATGATATCCAAGTGATCAGTGCATGACCACGTGATCAGTGCATGATCAGCCACGTGAACAGTGCATG
>NW_026894868.1:0-65255 GCF_032452875.1 Bos javanicus
GATCACGTGACTGATCATGCACTGTTCACGTGGCTGATCATGCACTGATCACGTGATGATCATGCACTGATCACGTGGCTATCATGCACTGATCACGTGGCTGATCATCACTGTTCACGTGTCTGACCATGCACTGATCACGTGGCTGATCATGCACTGCTCACGTAACTGATCATGCACTGATCACGTGGCTATCATGCACTGATCACGTGGCTGAACATGCACTGTTCACGTGGCTGATCACACACCTGTCACGTGACATATCATGCACTGATCACGTGGCACTCATGCACTGATCACGTGGCTGATCATACTCTGATCACGTAACTCATGCACACATCACGTGGCTATCATGCACTGATCACGTGGCGTCATGCAATGATCACGTAGCAACCATATACTGATCACGTGACTGATCATGCACTGATCACGTAAATGATCATGCACTGATCACGTGACTGATCATGCACTGATCACGTGACTGATCATGCACTGATCACGTGGCTATCATGCACTGCTCATGGCTGATCATGCCATGATCATGCAGCTACCATGTACTGGTCACATGACTGATCATGCACTGATCACGTGACTGATCATGCAGTGATCACGTGGCTATCATGAACTACTCACGTGGCTGAACATGCAATGATCATGTAGCTACCATGTACAGGTCACGTGAATGATCATACACCCATCAGGTGACTGATCATGCACTGATCACGTGGCTATCATGCACTGATCACGAGACTGGTCATGCACTTTTCACGTCTATATCATGCACTGATCACATGACTGCCGTGCACTGATCACGTGGATGATCATACACTAATCTTGTGACAGATCATGCACTGATCACGTGGCTGATCATGCACTGATACCGTGACTGTGCATGGACTGATCACATGACTATCATGTAGTGATCACGTGACTTAATGGCGCTGATCATGTGACTGATCATGCGCTGATCATGTTTGCTATCATACACTGATCATGTGCCTCTGGAGGCAATAAACAAAGAGCTGAGTAGGCACGAATCAAACAGTCAGCAGGCAATAATCATGGAACTCAGGTGTGAGGAATCATGCTGCTCAGCTGGCAATAATCAAGAGGCTGAGCAGGCAGGAATTACGCAGCACAGCTGGCAATTGTCAAGCAGATGACAGGCAGGAATCGTGCAGCTCAGCTGGAAATTGTCAAGCAGATGAGCAGACAGTAATCACGCAGCTCATCAGGCCCAGATCACGTGACTGAGCATGCACTGTTCACGTGGCTGATCATACACTGATCACGTGATCATGCACTGATCACTTGGATATCATGCACTGATCACGTGGCTGATCATACACTGTTCACGTGTCTGACCATGCACTGATCACGTGGCTGATCATACACTGCTCACGTAACTGATCATGCACTGATCACGTGGCACTCATGCACTGATCACGTGGCTGATCATACTCTGCTCACGTAACTCATGCACACATCACGTGGCTATCATGCACTGCTCACGTGGCTTGTCATGGAATGATCACGTGCAACCATATACTGGTAACGTGACTGATCATGCAAAGATCACGTAAATGATCATGCACTGTTCACGTAACTGATCATGTACTGATCACTTGACTGATCATGCACTGACCACGTGGCTATCATGCTCTGCTCACGTGGCTGATCATGCAACGATCACGTAGCAACCATGTACTGGTCACGTGACTGATCATGCACTGATCACGTAATTGATCCTGCACTGATCACGTGGCTCATCATGCACTGATCACGTGGCTGATCACACATGTATCACGTGACTTATCATGCACTGATCCCGTGGCTCTCATGCACTGATCCGTGGCTCTCATGCACTGATCACGTGGCTGTCATGCACTGATCACGTGGATATCATGCACTGATCATGTGGCTGATCACACACGTATCACATGACTGATCATGCACTGATCACGTGGCTATCATGCACTGATCACGTGGCTATCATGCACTGATCACGTGGCTGATCAAGCAATGATCACGTAGCTACCATGTACTGGTCACGTAACTGATCATGCACTGATCACGTTGATCATGCACTGATCATGTGGCTGATCATGCACTGATCACGTTGCTGATCATACACTGATCACATAACTGATCATGCACTGATCACGTGACTGATCATGCACTGATCACGTGGCTATCATGCACTGATCACTTGGCTGGACATACACTGATCACGTGCCTGGTCATGCACTGATCACGTGGCTGATCATGCACTGATCACGTGACTGATCATGCACTGATCTCGTGTCTGATCATGCACTGATCACGTGGCTATCATGCACTGCTCACGTGGCTGATCATGCCATGATCACGCAGCTACCATGTACTGGTCACATGACTGATCATGCACTGATCACGTGACTGATCATGCAGTGATCACGTGGCTATCATGAACTACTCACGTGGCTGATCATGCAATGATCATATAGCTACCATGTACAGGTCACGTGAATGATCATACACCCATCAGGTGACTGATCATGCACTGATCACGTGGCTATCATGCACGGATCACGAGACTGATCATGCACTGTTCACGTCTATATCATGCACTGATCACATGACTGCCCGTGCACTGATCACGTGGATGATCATACACTAATCTTGTGACAGATCATGCACTGATCACGTGGCTGATCATGCACTGATACCGTAACTGAGCATGGACTGATCACATGACTATCATGTAGTGATCACGTGACTTAATGGCGCTGATCATGTGACTGATCATGCACTGATCATGTTTGGCATCATACACTGATCATGTGCCTCTGGAGGCAATAAGCAAAGAGCTGAGTAGGCACGAATCAAACATTCAGCAGGCAATAATCATGGAACACAGGTGTGAGGAATCATGCTGCTCAGCTGGCAATAATCAAGCAGCTGAGCAGGCAGGAATTACGCAGCACAGCTGGCAATTGTCAAGCAGATGACAGGAAGGAATCGTGCAGCTCAGCTGGCAATTGTCAAGCAGATGAGCAGACAGTAATCACGCAGCTCAGCAGGCCCAGATCACGTGACTGAGCATGCACTGTTCACGTGGCTGATCATACACTGATCACGTGATGATCATGTACTGATCACTTGGATATCATGCACTGATCACGTGGCTGATCATACACTGTTCACGTGTCTGACCATGCACTGATCACGTGGCTGATCATACACTGCTCACGTAACTGATCATGCACTGATCACGTGGCTATCATGCACTGATCACGTGGCTGAACATGCACTGTTCACGTGGCTGATCACACACCTGTCACGTGACATATCATGCACTGATCACGTGGCACTCCTGCACTGATCACGTGGCTGATCATACTCTGCTCACGTAACTCATGCACACATCATGTGGCTATCATGCACTGCTCACGTGTCTCGTCATGGAATGATCACCTAGCAACCATATACTGGTAGCATGACTGATCATGCAAAGATCACGTAAATGATCATGCACTGTTCACGTGACTGATCATGTACTGATCACGTGACTGATCATGCACTGACCACGTGGCTATCATGCTCTGCTCACGTGGCTGATCATGCAACGATCACATAGCAACCATGTACTGGTCACGTGACTGATCATGCACTGATCACGTAATTGATCCTGCACTGATCGCGTGGCTCATCATGCACTGATCGCGTGGCTGATCACACATGTATCACGTGACTGATCATGCACTGATCCCGTGGCTCTCATGCACTGATCACGTGGCTGTCATGCACTGATCGCGTGGATATCATGCACTGATCACGTGGCTGATCACACGCGTATCACATGACTGATCATGCACTGATCACGTGGCTATCATGCACTGATCATGTGGCTATCATGCACTGATCACGTGGCTGATCAGGCAATGATCACGTGGCTACCATGTACTGGTCACGTAACTGATCATGCACTGAGCACGTAATTGATCATGCACTGATCATGTGGCTGATCATGCACTGATCACGTGGCTGATCATACACTGATCACATACTGATCATGCACTGATCACGTGACTGATCATGCACTGATCACGTGGCTATCATGCACTGATCACTTGGCTGGACATACACTGATCACGTGCTGGTCATGCACTGATCACGTGGCTGATCATGCACTGATCGTGACTGATCATGCACTGATCTCGTGTCTGATCATGCACTGATCGTGGCTATCATGCACTGCTCACGTGGCTGATCATGCCATGATCACGCAGCTACCATGTACTGGTCACATGACTGATCATGCACTGATCACGTGACTGATCATGCAGTGATCACGTGGCTATCATGAACTACTCACGTGGCTGAACATGCAATGATCATGTAGCTACCATGTACAGGTCACGTGAATGATCATACACCATCAGGTGACTGATCATGCACTGATCGCGTGGCTATCATGCACGGATCACGAGACTGGTCATGCACTGTTCACGTCTATATCATGCACTGATCACATGACTGCCCGTGCACTGATCGCGTGGATGATCATACACTAATCTTGTGACAGATCATGCACTGATCACGTGGCTGATCATGCACTGATACCGTGACTGAGCATGGACTGATCACATGACTATCATGTAGTGATCACGTGAGTTAATGGCGCTGATCATGTGACTGATCATGCGCTGATCATGTTTGCTATCATACTGATCATGTGCCTCTGGAGGCAATAAACAAAGAGCTGAGTAGGCACGAATCAAACAGTCAGCAGGCAATAATCATGGAACACAGGTGTGAGGAATCATGCTGCTCAGCTGGCAATAATCAAGCAGCTGAGCAGGCAGGAAGTACGCAGCACAGCTGGCAATTGTCAAGCAGATGACAGGCAGGAATCGTGCAGCTCAGCTGGCAATTGTCAAGCAGATGAGCAGACAGTAATCACGCAGCTCAGCAGGCCCAGATCACGTGACTGAGCATGCACTGTTCACGTGGCTGATCATACACTGATCACGTGATGATCATGTACTGATCACTTGGATATCATGCACTGATCACGTGGCTGATCATACGCATTCACGCGTGTCTGACCATGCACTGTTCCGTGGCTGATCATACACTGATCACGTGATGATCATGCACTGATCGCTTGGATATCATGCACTGATCACGTGGCTGATCATGCACTGTTCACGTGTCTGACCATGCACTGATCACGTGGCTGATCATGCACTGATCACGTAACTGATCATGCACTGATCACGTGGCTATCATGCACTGATCACTTGGCTGAACATGCACTGTTCACGTGGCTGATCACACACCTGTCACGTGACTATCATGCACTGATCACGTGGCACTCATGCACTGATCACGTGGCTGATCATGCTCTGCTCACGTATGTACACATCCGTGTGCTATCATGCACTGCTCACGTGGCTCGTCATGGAATGATCCATGTAACCATATACTGGTGCGTGACTGATCATGCACTGATCACGTAAATGATCATGCACTGTTCGCGTGACTGATCATGTACTGATCACGTGACTGATCATGCACTGATCACGTGGCTATCATGCTCTGCTCAGTGGCTGATCATGCACTGATCACGTAGCAACCATGTACTGATCACGTGACTGATCATGCACTGATCACGTAATTGATCCTGCACTGATCACGTGGCTCATCATGCACTGATCACGTGGCTGATCACACATGTATCACGTGACTGATCATGCACTGATCCCGTGGCTCTCATGCACTGATCACGTGGCTGTCATGCACTGATCACGTGGATATCATGCACTGATCACGTGGCTGATCACACTCCTATCACATGACTGATCATGCACTGATCACGTGGCTATCATGCACTGATCATGCAGCTGATCAGGCAATGATCCATGCTCCATGTACTGATCACGTGACTGATCATGCACTGATCCGTGGCTCTCATGCACTGATCACGTGGCTGTCATGCACTGATCACGTGGATATCATGCACTGATCATGTGGCTGATCGTAACACACGTATCACATGACTGATCATGCACTGATCACGTGGCTGATCATGCACTGATCACGTGGCTATCATGCACTGATCACGTGGCTGATCATGCAATGATCACGTAGCTACCATGCACTGATCACGTGACTGATCATGCACTGATCACGTAATTGATCATGCACTGATCACGTGGCTGATCATGCACTGATCATGTGGCTGATCATACACTGATCACATAACTGATCATGCACTGATCACGTGACTGATCATGCACTGATCACGTGGCTATCATGCACTGATCACTTGGCTGGACATACACTGATCACGTGCCTGATCATGCACTGATCACGTGGCTGATCATGCTGATCACGTGACTGATCATGCACTGATCACGTGGCTGATCATGCACTGATCATGTGGCTATCATGCACTGCTCACGTGGTTGATCATGCACTGATCACGCAGCTACCATGTACTGGTCACATGACTGATCATGCACTGATCACGTGACTGATCATGCAGTGATCACGTGGCTATCATGAACTACTCACGTGTCTGATCAGGCAATGATCACGTAGCTACCATGTACTGGTCACGTGACTGATCATGCACTGATCACGTAATTGATCATGCACTGATCATGTGTCTGATCATGCACTGATCACGTGGCTGATCATACACTGATCGCATAACTGATCATGCACTGATCACGTGACTGATCATGCACTGATCACGTGGCTATCATGCACTGATCACTTGGCTGACATACACTGATCACGTGCCTGGTCATGCACTGATCACGTGACTGATCATGCACTGATCTCCTGTCTGATCATGCACTGATCACGTGGCTATCATGCACTGCTCACGTGGCTGATCATGCCATGATCACGCAGCTACCATGTACTGGTCACATGACTGATCATGCACTGATCACGTGACTGATCATGCAGTGATCACGTGGCTATCATGAACTACTCACGTGGCTGATCATGCAATGATCATGTAGCTACCATGTACAGGTCACGTGAATGATCATACACCCATCAGGTGACTGATCATGCACTGATCACGTGGCTATCATGCACTGATCACAAGACTGATCATGCACTGTTCACGTCTATATCATGCACTGATCACATGACTGCCTGTGCACTGATCACGTGGATGATCATACACTAATCTTGTGACAGATCATGCACTGATCACGTGGCTGATCATGCACTGATACCGTGACTGAGCATGGACTGATCACATGACTATCATGTAGTGATCACGTGACTTAATGGCGCTGATCATGTGACTGATCATGCGCTGATCATGTTTGCTATCATACACTGATCATGTGCCTCTGGAGGCAGTAAACAAAGAGCTGAGGAGGCACGAATCAAACAGTCAGCAGGCAATAATCATGGAACACAGGTGTGAGGAATCATGCTGCTCAGCTGGCAATAATCAAGCAGCTGAGCAGGCAGGAATTACGCAGCACAGCTGGCAATTGTCAAGCAGATGACAGGCAGGAATCGTGCAGCTCAGCTGGCAATTGTCAAGCAGATGAGCAGACAGTAATCACGCAGCTCAGCAGGCCCAGATCACGTGACTGAGCATGCACTGTTCACGTGGCTGATCATACACTGATCACGTGATGATCATGTACTGATCACTTGGATATCATGCACTGATCACGTGGCTGATCATACACTGCTCACGTAACTGATCATGCACTGATCACGTGGCTATCATGCACTGATCACGTGGCTGAACATGCACTGTTCACGTGGCTGATCACACACCTGTCACGTGACATATCATGCACTGATCACGTGGCACTCATGCACTGATCACGTGGCTGATCATACTCTGCTCGCGTAACTCATGCACACATCACGTGGCTATCATGCACTGCTCACGTGGCTCGTCATGGAATGATCACGTAGCAACCATATACTGGTAGCGTGACTGATCATGCAAAGATCACGTAAATGATCATGCACTGTTCACGTGACTGATCATGTACTGATCACTTGACTGATCATGCACTGACCACGTGGCTATCATGCTCTGCTCACGTGGCTGATCATGCAACGATCCATAGCAACCATGTACTGGTCACGTGACTGATCATGCACTGATCACGTAATTGATCCTACACTGATCACGTGGCTCATCATGCACTGATCACGTGGCTGATCACACATGTATCACGTGACTTATCATGCACTGATCCCGTGGCTCTCATGCACTGATCACGTGGCTGTCATGCACTGATCACGTGGATATCATGCACTGATCATGTGGCTGATCACACACGTATCACATGACTGATCATGCACTGATCACGTGGCTATCATGCACTGATCACGTGGCTATCATGCACTGATCACGTGGCTGATCAGGCAATGATCACGTAGCTACCATGTACTGGTCACGTAACTGATCATGCACTGAGCACGTAATTGATCATGCACTGATCATGTGGCTGATCATGCACTGATCACGTGGCTGATCATACACTGATCACATAACTGATCATGCACTGATCACGTGACTGATCATGCACTGATCACGTGGATATCATGCACTGATCACTTGGCTGGACATACACTGATCATGTGCCTGGTCATGCACTGATCACGTGGCTGATCATGCACTGATCACGTGACTGATCATGCACTGATCACGTGTCTGATCATGCACTGATCACGTGGCTATCATGCACTGCTCACGTGGCTGATCATGCCATGATCACGCAGCTACCATGTACTGGTCACATGACTGATCATGCACTGATCACGTGACTGATCATGCAGTGATCACGTGGCTATCATGCACTCACGTGGCTGATCATGCAATGATCATGTAGCTACCATATACAGGTCACGTGAATGATCATACACCCATCAGGTGACTGATCATGCACTGATCACGTGGCTATCATGCACGGATCACGAGAATGATCATGCACTGTTCACGTCTATATCATGCACTGATCACATGACTGCCCGTGCACTGATCACGTGGATGATCATACACTAATCTTGTGACAAATCATGCACTGATCACGTGGCTGATCATGCACTGATACCGTGACTGAGCATGGACTGATCACATGACTATCATGTAGTGATCACGTGACTTAATGGCGCTGATCATGTGACTGATCATGCACTGATCATGTTTGCCATCATACACTGATCATGTGCCTCTGGAGGCAATAAACAAAGAGCTGAGTAGGCACGAATCAAACATTCAGCAGGCAATAATCATGGAACACAGGTGTGAGGAATCATGCTGCTCAGCTGGCAATAATCAAGCAGCTGAGCAGGCAGGAATTACGCAGCACAGCTGGCAATTGTCAAGCAGATGACAGGCAGGAATCGTGCAGCTCAGCTGGCAATTGTCAAGCAGATGAGCAGACAGTAATCACGCAGCTCAGCAGGCCCAGATCACGTGACTGAGCATGCACTGTTCACGTGGCTGATCATACACTGATCACGTGATGATCATGTACTGATCACTTGGATATCATGCACTGATCACGTGGCTGATCATACACTGTTCACGTGTCTGACCATGCACTGATCACGTGGCTGATCATACACTGCTCACGTAACTGATCATGCACTGATCACGTGGCTATCATGCACTGATCACGTGGCTGAACATGCACTGTTCACGTGGCTGATCACACACCTGTCACGTGACATATCATGCACTGATCACGTGGCACTCATGCACTGATCACGTGGCTGATCATACTCTGCTCACGTAACTCATGCACACATCATGTGGCTATCATGCACTACTCACGTGGCTCGTCATGGAATGATCACGTAGCAACCATATACTGGTAACATGACTGATCATGCAAAGATCACGTAAATGATCATGCACTGTTCACGTGACTGATCATGTACTGATCACGTGACTGATCATGCACTGACCACGTGGCTATCATGCTCTGCTCACGTGGCTGATCATGCAATGATCACGTAGCAACCATGTACTGGTCACATGACTGATCATGCACTGATCACGTAATTGATCCTGCACTGATCACGTGGCTCATCATGCACTGATCACGTGGCTGATCACACATGTATCACGTGACTGATCATGCACTGATCCCGTGGCTCTCATGCACTGATCACGTGGCTGTCATGCACTGATCACGTGGATATCATGCACTGATCACGTGGCTGATCACACACGTATCACATGACTGATCATGCACTGATCACGTGGCTATCATGCAATGATCATGTGGCTATCATGCACTGATCACGTGGCTGATCAGGCAATGATCGCGTAGCTACCATGTACTGGTCACGTAACTGATCATGCACTGAGCACGTAATTGATCATGCACTGATCATGTGGCTGATCATGCACTGATCACGTGGCTGATCATACACTGATCACATAACTGATCATGCACTGATCACGTGACTGATCATGCACTGATCACGTGGCTATCATGCACTGATCACTTGGCTGGACATACACTGATCACGTGCCTGGTCATGCACTGATCGCGTGGCTGATCATGCACTGATCGCGTGACTGATCATGCAGTGATCTCGTGTCTGATCATGCACTGATCGTGGCTATCATGCACTGCTCACGTGGCTGATCATGCCATGATCACGCAGCTACCATATACTGGTCACATGACTGATCATGCACTGATCACGTGACTGATCATGCAGTGATCACGTGGCTATCATGAACTACTCACGTGGCTGAACATGCAATGATCATGTAGCTACCATGTACAGGTCACGTGAATGATCATACACCCATCAGGTGACTGATCATGCACTGATCACGTGGTTATCATGCACGGATCACGAGACTGGTCATGCACTGTTCACGTCTATATCATGCACTGATCACATGACTGCCGTGCACTGATCACGTGGATGATCATACACTAATCTTGTGACAGATCATGCACTGATCACGTGGCTGATCATGCACTGATACCGTGACTGAGCATGGACTGATCACATGACTATCATGTAGTGACCACGTGACTTAATGGCGCTGATCATGTGACTGATCATGCGCTGATCATGTTTGCTATCATACACTGATCATGTGCCTCTGGAGGCAATAAACAAAGAGCTGAGTAGGCACGAATCAAACAGTCAGCAGGCAATAATCATGGAACTCAGGTGTGAGGAATCATGCTGCTCAGCTGGCAATAATCAAGCAGCTGAGCAGGCAGGAATTACGCAGCACAGCTGGCAATTGTCAAGCAGATGACAGGCAGGAATCGTGCAGCTCAGCTGGCAATTGTCAAGCAGATGAGCAGACAGTAATCACGCAGCTCATCAGGCCCAGATCACGTGACTGAGCATGCACTGTTCACGTGGCTGATCATACACTGATCACGTGATGATCATGCACTGATCACTTGGATATCATGCACTGATCACGTGGCTGATCATACACTGTTCACATGTCTGACCATGCACTGATCACGTGGCTGATCATACACTGCTCACGTAACTGATCATGCACTGATCACGTGGCTATCATGCACTGATCACGTGGCTGAACATGCACTGTTCACGTGGCTGATCACACACCTGTCACGTGACATATCATGCACTGATCACGTGGCACTCATGCACTGATCACGTGGCTGATCATACTCTGCTCACGTAACTCATGCACACATCACGTGGCTATCATGCACTGCTCACGTGGCTGCGTCATGGAATGATCACGTAGCAACCATATACTGTAACGTGACTGATCATGCAAAGATCACGTAAATGATCATGCACTGTTCGCGTGACTGATCATGTACTGATCACGTGACTGATCATGCACTGACCACGTGGCTATCATGCTCTGCTCACGTGGCTGATCATGCAACGATCGCGTAGCAACCATGTACTGGTCACATGACTGATCATGCACCGATCACGTAATTGATCCTGCACTGATCACGTGGCTCATCATGCACTGATCACGTGGCTGATCACACATGTATCACGTGACTGATCATGCACTGATCCCGTGGCTCTCATGCACTGATCACGTGGCTGTCATGCACTGATCACGTGGATATCATGCACTGATCACGTGGCTGATCACACATATCACATGACTGATCATGCACTGATCACGTGGCTATCATGCACTGATCACGTGGCTGATCAGGCACTGATCACGCAGCTACCATGTACTGGTCACGTGACTGATCATGCACTGATCACGTAATTGATCATGCACTGATCATGTGGCTGATCATGCACTGATCACGTGGCTGATCATGCACTGATCACATAACTGATCATGCACTGATCACGTGACTGATCATGCACTGATCACGTGGCTATCATGCACTGATCACTTGGCTGGACATACACTGATCACGTGCCTGGTCATGCACTGATCACGTGACTGATCATGCACTGATCTCGTGTCTGATCATGCACTGATCACGTGGCTATCATGCACTGCTCACGTGGCTGATCATGCCATGATCACGCAGCTACCATGCTGGTCACATGACTGATCATGCACTGATCGCGTGACTGATCATGCAGTGATCACGTGGCTATCATGAACTACTCATGGCTGATCATGCAATGATCATGTGCTACCATGTACAGGTCACGTGAATGATCATACCCATCAGGTGACTGATCATGCACTGATCACGTGGCTATCATGCACTGATCGTGGCTGATCATGCACTGATCACGTGACTGATCAGGCAATGATCACGTGCTACCATGTACTGGTCACGTGACTGATCATGCACTGATCACGTAACTGATCATGCACTGATCATGTGGCTGATCATGCACTGATCACGTGGCTGATCATACACTGATCATAACTGATCATGCACTGATCACGTGACTGATCATGCACTGATCACGTGGCTATCATGCACTGCTCACCTGGCTGATCATGCATGATCACGCAGCTACCATGCACTGGTCACATGACTGATCATGCAATGATCAAGTAGCTGATCATACAGTGATCACGTGGCTCATCATGCACTGATGCGTGGCTGAACATGCACTGTTCACGTGGCTGATCACACACCTGATCACGTGACATATCATTCACTGATCACGTGGCACTCATGCACTGATCACGTGGCTGATCGTACACTGCTCAGCGTAATCATGCACATCCATGGCTATCATGCACTGATAACGTGGCTGGTCATGGAATGATCGCATAGCAACCATATCCTGATAAATTGACTGATCATGCAGATCGCGTAGCTGATCATGCACTGTTCGCGACTGATCATGTACTGATCACGTGACTGATCATGCTGACTCGTGGCTGATCATGCTCTGCTCACGTGGCTGGTCATGCAATGATCACGTAGCAACCATGCACTGGTCACCTGACTGATCATGCACTGATCACGTATTTGATCCTGCACTGATCACGTGGCTCATCATGCACTGATCACGTGGCTGATCACACATGTATCACGTGACAGATCATGCACTGATCCCGTGCTCTCATGCACTGATCACGTGGCTGATCATGCACTGATCACGTAGCTATCATGCACTGATCACATGGCTATCATGCACTGATCATGTGGCTGATCAGGCAATGATCACGTAGCTACCATGTACTTGTCACGTAACTGATCATGCACTGATCATGTAAATGATCATGCACTGTTCACGTGACTGATCATGTACTGATCACGTGACTGATCATGCACTGACCACGTGGCTATCATGCTCTGCTCACGTGGCTGATCATGCAGCGATCACGTAGCAACCATGTACTGGTCACATGACTGATCATGCACTGATCACGTAAGTGATCCTGCACTGATCACGTGGCTCATCATGCACTGATCACGTGGCTGATCACACATGTATCACGTGACTGATCATGCACTGATCCCGTGGCTCTCATGCACTGATCACGTGGCTGTCATGCACTGATCACGTGGCTATCATGCACTGATCACGTGGCTGATCAGCAATGATCACGTAGCTACCATGTACTGGTCACGTAACAGATCATGCACTGAGCACGTAATTGATCATGCACTGATCATGTGGCTGATCATGCACTGATCGCGTGGCTGATCATACACTGATCATAACTGATCATGCACTGATCACGTGACTGATCATGCACTGATCACGTGGCTATCATGCACTGATCACGTGGCTGGACATACACTGATCACGTGCCTGGTCATGCACTGATCGCGTGGCTGATCATGCACTGATCACGTGACTGATCATGCACTGATCTCGTGTCTGATCATGCACTGATCACGTGGCTATCATGCACTGCTCACGTGGCTGATCATGCCATGATCACGCAGCTACCATGTACTGGTCACATGACTGATCATGCACTGATCACGTGACTGATCATGCAGTGATCACGTGGCTATCATGAACTACTCACGTGGCTGATCATGCAATGATCATGTAGCTACCATGTACAGGTCACGTGAATGATCATACACCCATCAGGTGACTGATCATGCACTGATCACGTGGCTATCATGCACGGATCACGAGACTGGTCATGCACTGTTCACGTCTATATCATGCACTGATCACATGACTGCCCGTGCACTGATCACGTGGATGATCATACACTAATCTTGTGACAGATCATGCACTGATCACGTGGCTGATCATGCACTGATACCGTGACTGAGCATGGACTGATCACATGACTATCATGTAGTGATCACGTGACTTAATGGCGCTGATCATGTGACTGATCATGCGCTGATCATGTTTGCTATCATACACTGATCATGTGCCTCTGGAGGCAATAAACAAAGAGCTGAGTAGGCACGAATCAAACAGTCAGCAGGCAATAATCATGGAACTCAGGTGTGAGGAATCATGCTGCTCAGCTGGCAATAATCAAGCAGCTGAGCAGGCAGGAATTCGCAGCACAGCTGGCAATTGTCAAGCAGATGACAGGCAGGAATCGTGCAGCTCAGCTGGCAATTGTCAAGCAGATGAGCAGACAGTAATCACGCAGCTCAGCAGGCCCAGATCACGTGACTGAGCATGCACTGTTCACGTGGCTGATCATACACTGATCACGTGATGATCATGCACTGATCACTTGGATATCATGCACTGATCACGTGGCTGATCATACACTGTTCACGTGTCTGACCATGCACTGATCACGTGGCTGTTCATACACTGATCACGTAACTGATCATGCACTGATCACGTGGCTATCATGCACTGATCACGTGGCTGAACATGCACTGTTCACGTGGCTGATCACACACCTGTCGCGTGACATATCATGCACTGATCACGTGGCACTCATGCACTGATCACGTGGCTGATCATACTCTGCTCACGTAACTCATCACACATCACGTGGCTATCATGCACTGCTCACGTGGCTCGTCATGGAATGATCGCGTAGCAACCATATACTGGTAACGTGACTGATCATGCAAAGATCACGTAAATGATCATGCACTGTTCGCGTGACTGATCATGTACTGATCACGTGACTGATCATGCACTGACCACGTGGCTATCATGCTCTGCTCACGTGGCTGATCATGCAGCGATCACGTAGCAACCATGTACTGGTCACGTGACTGATCATGCACTGATCACGTAATTGATCCTGCACTGATCACGTGGCTCATCATGCACTGATCACGTGGCTGATCACACATGTATCACGTGACTGATCATGCACTGATCTCGTGGCTCTCATGCACTGATCACGTGGCTGTCATGCACTGATCACGTGGATATCATGCACTGATCATGTGGCTGATCACACACGTATCACATGACTGATCATGCACTGATCACGTGGCTATCATGCACTGATCACGTGGCTATCATGCACTGATCACGTGGCTGATCAGGCAATGATCGCGTAGCTACCATGTACTGGTCACGTAACTGATCATGCACTGATCACGTAATTGATCATGCGCTGATCATGTGGCTGATCATGCACTGATCACGTGGCTGATCATACACTGATCACATAACTGAACATGCACTGATCACGTGACTGATCATGCACTGATCACGTGGCTATCATGCACTGATCACTTGGCTGGACATGCACTGATCACGTGCCTGGTCATGCACTGATCACGTGGCTGATCATGCACTGATCACGTGACTGATCGTACACTGATCACGTAACTGATCATGCACTGGTCACGTGGCTATCATGCACTGCTCACGTGGCTGATCATGCCATGATCACGCAGCTACCATGTACTGGTCACATGACTGATCATGCACTGATCACGTAACTGATCATGCAGTGATCACGTGGCTATCATGCACTACTCACGTGGCTGATCATGCACTGATCATGTAGCTACCATGTACAGGTCACGTGAATGATCATACACCCATCAGGTGACTGATCATGCACTGATCACGTGGCTATCATGCACTGATCACGAGACTGATCATGCACTGTTCACGTCTATATCATGCACTGATCACATGACTGCTCGTGCACTGATCACGTGGATGATCATACACTAATCTTGTGACAGATCATGCACTGATCACGTGGCTGATCATGCACTGATACGTGACTGAGCATGGACTGATCACATGACTATCATGTAGTGATCACGTGACTTAATGGCGCTGATCATGTGACTGATCATGCGCTGATCATGTTTGCTATCATACACTGATCATGTGCCTCTGGAGGCAATAAACAAAGAGCTGAGTAGGCACGAATCAAACAGTCAGCAGGCAATAATCATGGAACTCAGGTGTGAGGAATCATGCTGCTCAGCTGGCAATAATCAAGCAGCTGAGCAGGCAGGAATTACGCAGCACAGCTGGCAATTGTCAAGCAGATGACAGGCAGGAATCGTGCAGCTCAGCTGGCAATTGTCAAGCAGATGAGCAGACAGTAATCACGCAGCTCAGCAGGCCCAGATCACGTGACTGAGCATGCACTGTTCACGTGGCTGATCATACACTGATCACGTGATGATCATGCACTGATCACTTGGATATCATGCACTGATCACGTGGCTGATCATACACTGTTCACGTGTCTGACCATGCACTGATCACGTGGCTGATCATACACTGCTCAACTGATCATGCACTGATCACGTGGCTATCATGCACTGATCACGTGGCTGAACATGCACTGTTCACGTGGCTGATCACACACCTGTCACGTGACATATCATGCACTGATCACGTGGCACTCATGCACTGATCACGTGGCTGATCATACTCTGCTCACGTAACTCATGCACACATCACGTGGCTATCATGCACTGCTCACGTGGCTCGTCATGGAATGATCACGTAGCAACCATATACTGGTAACGTGACTGATCATGCAAAGATCACGTAAATGATCATGCACTGTTCACGTGACTGATCATGTACTGATCACGTGACTGATCATGCACTGACCACGTGGCTATCATGCTCTGCTCACGTGGCTGATCATGCAGCGATCACGTAGCAACCATGTACTGTCACGTGACTGATCATGCACTGATCACGTAATTGATCCTGCACTGATCACGTGGCTCATCATGCACTGATCACGTGGCTGATCACACATGTATCGCGTGACTGATCATGCACTGATCCCATGGCTCTCATGCACTGATCACGTGGCTGTCATGCACTGATCACGTGGCTATCATGCACTGATCACGTGGCTGATCATGCTGATCACGTGGCTGATCATGCACTGATCACGTGCTTCATGCACTGATCACGTGGCTGATCATGCTGATCATGTGGCTGATCAGGCAATGATCACGTGACTGATCATGTACTGGTCACGTGACTGATCATGCACTGATCCGTGGCTATCATGCACTGATCATGTGGCTGATCATGCACTGATCGCGTAGCTGCCATGCACTGATCATGACTGATCATGCACTGATCACGTGACTGATCATGCACTGATCACGTGGCTGATCATGCACTGATCACGTGGCTGATCATGCACTGATCACGTGACTGATCATGCACTGATCCGTGGCTGATCATGCACTGATCACGTGACTGATCATGCACTGATCACGTGGCTATCATGCACTGATCACGTGGCTGATCATGCACTGATCACGTGGCTACCATGTACATGCGTGACTGATCATGCACTGATCACGTAACTGATCATGCACTGATCACGTGACTGATCATGCACTGATCACGTGGCTGATCATGCACTGATCACGTGGCTGATCATGCACTGCTCACGTGGCTGATCATGCAATGATCGCGTAGCTACCATGCACTGGTCACGTGGCTGATGCACTGATCACGTGACTGATCATGCACTGATCGCGTGGCTGATCATGCACTGATCACGTGACTGATCATGCACTGATCACGTGGCTGATCATGCACTGATCACGTGGCTACCATGCACTGATCACGTGACTGATCATGCACTGATCACGTGACTATCATGCACTGATCACGTGGCTGATCATGCACTGATCACGTAGCTACATGCACTGATCACGTGACTGATGCACTGATCACGTGACTGATCATGCACTGATCACGTGGCTGATCATGCGCTGATCACGTGGCTATCATGCACTGATCCGTGGCTGATCATGCAATGATCATGTAGCTTCTGGTCACATGACTGATCATGCACTGATCACGTGACTGATCATGCACTGATCACGTGGCTATCATGAACTACTCACGTGGCTGATCATGCACTGATCATGTAGCTACCATGCACTGGTCACGTGACTGATCATGCACTGATCACGTGACTGATCATGCACTGATCACGGCTATCATGCACTGATCACGTGGCTGATCATGCACTGATCACATCTTCATGCACTGATCACGTGACTGATCATGCACTGATCACGTAGCTGATCATGCACTGATCACGTGGCTGATCATGCACTGATCACGTGGCTGATCATACACTGATCACGTAACTGATCATGAATCGCGTGACTGATCATGCACTGATCACGTGGCTATCATGCACTGATCATGTGGCTGATCATGCAATGATCACGTGGCTACCATGCTGGTCACGTGACTGATCATGCACTGTCATGGTGATCATGCACTGATCACGTGACTGATCATGCACTGATCACGTGGCTATCATGCACTGCTCACGTGGCTGATCATGCAATGATCGTGGCACCACCATGTACTGGTCACGTGACTGATCATGCTGATCCGCGTGACTGATCACACTGATCACGTGGCTATCATGCACTGATCACGTGGCTGATCATGCACTGATCATGTGGCTATCATGCACTGATCACGTGGCTGATCATCACACACATCACGTGACTGATCATGCACTGATCACGTGGCTATCATGCACTGATCACGTGGCTGATCAGCAATGATCATGCTTCACCATGTACTGGTCACGTGACTGATCATGCACTGAGCACGTAATTGATCATGCACTGATCATGTGGCTGATCATGCACTGATCCGTGGCTGATCATGCACTGATCACGCAACTGATCATGCACTGATCACGTGACTGATCATGCACTGATCACGTGGCTATCATGCACTGATCACTTGGCTGGACATACACTGATCACGTGCTGGTCATGCACTGATCACGTGGCTGATCATGCACTGATCACGTGACTGATCATGCACTGATCACGTGTCTGATCATGCACTGATCACGTGGCTATCATGCACTGCTCACGTGGCTGATCATGCCATGATCACGCAGCTACCATGTACTGGTCACATGACTGATCATGCACTGATCACGTGACTGATCATGCAGTGATCACGTGGCTATCATGAACTACTCACGTGACTGATCATGCAATGATCATGTAGCTACCATGTACAGGTCACGTGAATGATCATACACCCATCAGGTGACTGATCATGCACTGATCACGTGGCTATCATGCACTGATCACGAGACTGATCATGCACTGTTCACGTCTATATCATGCACTGATCACATGACTGCCCGTGCACTGATCACGTGGATGATCATACACTAATCTTGTGACAGATCATGCACTGATCACGTGGCTGATCATGCACTGATACGTGACTGAGCATGGACTGATCACATGACTATCATGTAGTGATCACGTGACTTAATGGCGCTGATCATGTGACTGATCATGCGCTGATCATGTTTGCTATCATACACTGATCATGTGCCTCTGGAGGCAATAAACAAAGAGCTGAGTAGGCACGAATCAAACAGTCAGCAGGCAATAATCATGGAACTCAGGTGTGAGGAATCATGCTGCTCAGCTGGCAATAATCAAGCAGCTGAGCAGGCAGGAATTACGCAGCACAGCTGGCAATTGTCAAGCAGATGACAGGCAGGAATCGTGCAGCTCAGCTGGCAATTGTCAAGCAGATGAGCAGACAGTAATCACGCAGCTCAGCAGGCCCAGATCACGTGACTGAGCTTGCACTGTTCACGTGGCTGATCATACACTGATCACGTGATGATCATGCACTGATCACTTGGATATCATGCACTGATCACGTGGCTGATCATACACTGTTCACGTGTCTGACCATGCACTGATCACGTGGCTGTTCATACACTGCTCACGTAACTGATCATGCACTGATCACGTGGCTGATCATGCACTGTTCACGTGGCTGATCACACACCTGTCACGTGACATATCATGCACTGATCACGTGGGACTCATGCACTGATCACGTGGCTGATCATACTCTGCTCACGTAACTCATGCACACATCACGTGGCTATCATGCACTGCTCACGTGGCTCGTCATGGAATGATCACGTAGCAACCATATACTGGTCACGTGACTGATCATGCAAAGATTACGTAAATGATAATGCACTGTTCACGTAACTGATCATGTACTGATCACGTGACTGATCATGCACTGATCACGTGGCTATCATGCTCTGCTCACGTGGCTGATCATGCACGATCACGTAGCAACCATGTACTGGTCACGTGACTGATCATGCACTGATCACGTAATTGATCATGCACTGATCACGTGGCTCATCATGCACTGATCACGTGGCTGATCACACATGTATCACGTGACTGATCATGCACTGATCACGTGGCTCTCATGCACTGATCACGTGGCTGTCATGCACTGATCACGTGGCTATCATGCACTGATCATGTGGCTGATCATGCAATGATCACGTTATCATGCACTGATCACGTGACTGATCATGCACTGATCACGTAACTGATCATGCACTGATCACGTGGCTGATCATGCACTGATCACGTGGCTGATCATGCACTGATCACGTAACTGATCATGCACTGATCACGTGACTGATCATGCACTGATCACGTGGCTATCATGCACTGCTCACGTGGCTGATCATGCATGATCACGCAGCTACCATGTACTGGTCACGTGACTGATCATGCACTGATCACGTGACTGATCATGCACTGATCACGTGGCTATCATGCACTACTCACGTGGCTGATCATGCAATGATCATGTAGCTACCATGTACAGGTCACGTGAATGATCATACACCCATCAGGTGACTGATCATGCACTGATCACGTGGCTATCATGCACTGATCACGGACTGATCATGCACTGATCACGTCTATATCTTGCACTGATCACATGACTGCCCATGCACTGATCACGTGGATGATCATACACTATTCTTGTGACAGATCATGCACTGATCACGTGGCTGATCATGCACTGATACCGTGACTGAGCATGGACTGATCACATGACTATCATGTAGTGATCACGTGACTTAATGGCGCTGATCATGTGACTGATCATGCGCTGATCATGTTTGCTATCATACACTGATCATGTGCCTCTGGAGGCAATAAACAAAGAGCTGAGTAGGCACGAATCAAACAGTCAGCAGGCAATAATCATGGAACTCAGGTGTGAGGAATCATGCTGCTCAGCTGGCAATAATCAAGCAGCTGAGCAGGCAGGATTACGCAGCACAGCTGGCAATTGTCAAGCAGATGACAGGCAGGAATCGTGCAGCTCAGCTGGCAATTGTCAAGCAGATGAGCAGACAGTAATCACGCAGCTCAGCAGGCCCAGATCACGTGACTGAGCATGCACTGTTCACGTGGCTGATCATACACTGATCACGTGATGATCATGCACTGATCACTTGGATATCATGCACTGATCACGTGGCTGATCATACACTGTTCACGTGTCTGACAATGCACTGATCACGTGGCTGATCATACACTGCTCACGTAACTGATCATGCACTGATCACGTGGCTATCATGCACTGATCACGTGGCTGAACATGCACTGTTCACGTGGCTGATCACACACCTGTCACGTGACATATCATGCACTGATCACGTGGCACTCATGCACTGATCACGTGGCTGATCATACTCTGCTCACGTAACTCATGCACACATCACGTGGCTATGATGCACTGCTCACGTGGCTCGTCATGGAATGATCATGTAGCAACCATATACTGGTAACTTGACGGATCATGCAAAGATCACGTAAATGATCATGCACTGTTCACGTGACTGATCATGTACTGATCACGTGACTGATCATGCACTGATCACGTGGCTATCATGCATGGCTCACGTGGCTGATCATGCACTGATCACGTAGCAACCATGTACTGGTCACGTGACTGATCATGCACTGATCACGTAATTGATCATGCACTGATCACGTGGCTGATCATGCACTGATCACGTGGCTGATCACATGTATCACGTGACTGATCATGCACTGATCACGTGGCTCTCATGCACTGATCACGTGGCTGTCATGCACTGATCACGTGGCTATCATGCACTGATCACGTGGCTATCATGCACTGATCACGTGGCTGATCATGCACTGATCACGTGGCTATCATGCACTGTCACGTGACTGATCATGCACTGATCATGTAAATGATCATGCACTGATCACGTGACTGATCATGCACTGATCACGTGACTGATCATGCACTGATCACGTGGCTATCATGCACTGATCGTGGCTGATCATGCACTGATCACGTAGCAACCATGTACTGATCACGTGACTGATCATGCACTGATCACGTGATTGATCATGCACTGATCACGTGGCTATCATGCACTGATCACGTGGCTGATCACACACTATCACATGACTGATCATGCACTGATCACGTGGCTGATCATGCACTGATCACGTGGCTATCATGCACTGATCACGTGGCTGATCATGCACTGATCACGTAGCTACCATGTACTGATCACGTGACTGATCATGCACTGATCACGTTTGATCATGCACTGATCATGTGGCTGATCATGCACTGATCACGTGGCTGATCATGCACTGATCACGTAACTGATCATGCACTGATCACGTGACTGATCATGCACTGATCACGTGGCTATCATGCACTGATCACTTGGCTGGACATACACTGATCACGTGCCTGGTCATGCACTGATCACGTGGCTGATCATGCACTGATCACGTGACTGATCATGCACTGATCTCGTGTCTGATCATGCACTGATCACGTGGCTATCATGCACTGCTCACGTGGCTGATCATGCCATGATCACGCAGCTACCATGTACTGGTCACATGACTGATCATGCACTGATCACGTGACTGATCATGCAGTGATCACGTGGCTATCATGCACTACTCACGTGGCTGATCATGCAATGATCATGTAGCTACCATGTACAGGTCACGTGAATGATCATACACCCATCAGGTGACTGATCATGCACTGATCACGTGGCTATCATGCACGGATCACGAGACTGGTCATGCACTGTTCACGTCTATATCATGCACTGATCACATGACTGCCCGTGCACTGATCACGTGGATGATCATACACTAATCTTGTGACAGATCATGCACTGATCACGTGGCTGATCATGCACTGATACCGTGACTGAGCATGGACTGATCACATGACTATCATGTAGTGATCACGTGACTTAATGGCGCTGATCATGTGACTGATCATGCGCTGATCATGTTTGCTATCATACACTGATCATGTGCCTCTGGAGGCAATAAACAAAGAGCTGAGTAGGCACGAATCAAACAGTCAGCAGGCAATAATCATGGAACTCAGGTGTGAGGAATCATGCTGCTCAGCTGGCAATAATCAAGCAGCTGAGCAGGCAGGAATTACGCAGCACAGCTGGCAATTGTCAAGCAGATGACAGGCAGGAATCGTGCAGCTCAGCTGGCAATTGTCAAGCAGATGAGCAGACAGTAATCACGCAGCTCAGCAGGCCCAGATCACGTGACTGAGCATGCACTGTTCACGTGGCTGATCATACACTGATCACGTGATGATCATGCACTGATCACTTGGATATCATGCACTGATCACGTGGCTGATCATACACTGTTCACGTGTCTGACCATGCACTGATCACGTGGCTGATCATTCACTGCTCACGTAACTGATCATGCACTGATCACGTGGCTATCATGCACTGATCACGTGGCTGAACATGCACTGTTCACGTGGCTGATCACACACCTGTCACGTGACATATCATGCACTGATCACGTGGCACTCATGCACTGATCACGTGGCTGATCATACTCTGCTCACGTAACTCATGCACACATCACGTGGCTATCATGCACTGCTCACGTGGCTCGTCATGGAATGATCACGTAGCAACCATATACTGGTCACGTGACTGATCATGCAAAGATCACGTAAATGATCATGCACTGTTCACGTGACTGATCATGTACTGATCACGTGACTGATCATGCACTGATCACGTGGCTATCATGCTCTGCTCACGTGGCTGATCATGCACGATCACGTAGCAACCATGTACTGGTCACGTGACTGATCATGCACTGATCACGTAATTGATCCTGCACTGATCACGTGGCTCATCATGCACTGATCACGTGGCTGATCACACATGTATCACGTGACTGATCATGCACTGATCACGTGGCTCTCATGCACTGATCACGTGGCTGTCATGCACTGATCACGTGGATATCATGCACTGATCACGTGGCTGATCACACGTATCACATGACTGATCATGCACTGATCACGTGGCTATCATGCACTGATCACGTGGCTGATCATGCACTGATCACGTGGCTCATACTGATCACGTGACTGATCATGCACTGATCACGTGGCTGATCATGCACTGATCACGTGGCTGATCATGCACTGATCACGTGGCTATCATGCACTGATCACGTGGCTGATCACACTATCACTGACTGATCATGCACTGATCACGTGGCTATCATGCACTGATCACGTGGCTATCATGCACTGATCACGTGGCTGATCATGCACTGATCACTGGCTATCATGCACTGATCACGTGCTGATCATGCACTGATCACGTAACTGATCATGCACTGATCACGTGGCTGATCATGCACTGATCACGTGGCTGATCATGCACTGATCACGTAACTGATCATGCACTGATCACGTGACTGATCATGCACTGATCACGTGGCTATCATGCACTGATCACGTGGCTGATCATGCACTGATCACGTGCCTGATCATGCACTGATCACGTGGCTGATCATGCACTGATCACGTGACTGATCATGCACTGATCACGTGACTGATCATGCACTGATCACGTGGCTATCATGCACTGATCACGTGGCTGATCATGCATGATCACGTGCTACCATGCACTGATCACGTGACTGATCATGCACTGATCACGTGACTGATCATGCACTGATCACGTGGCTATCATGCACTGATCACGTGGCTGATCATGCACTGATCACGTAGCTATCATGCACTGATCACGTGACTGATCATGCACTGATCACGTGACTGATCATGCACTGATCACGTGGCTATCATGCACTGATCACGTGGCTGATCATGCACTGATCACGTAGCTACCATGTACTGATCACGTGACTGATCATGCACTGATCACGTAATTGATCATGCACTGATCATGTGGCTGATCATGCACTGATCACGTGGCTGATCATACACTGATCACGTAACTGATCATGCACTGATCACGTGACTGATCATGCACTGATCACGTGGCTATCATGCACTGATCACTTGGCTGACATGCACTGATCACGTGCCTGATCATGCACTGATCACGTGACTGATCATGCACTGATCACGTGACTGATCATGCACTGATCACGTGGCTATCATGCACTGCTCACGTGGCTGATCATGCCATGATCACGCAGCTACCATGTACTGGTCACATGACTGATCATGCACTGATCACGTGACTGATCATGCAGTGATCACGTGGCTATCATGCACTACTCACGTGGCTGATCATGCAATGATCATGTAGCTACCATGTACAGGTCACGTGAATGATCATACACCATCAGGTGACTGATCATGCACTGATCACGTGGCTATCATGCACTGATCACGAGACTGATCATGCACTGATCACGTCTATATCATGCACTGATCACATGACTGCCCGTGCACTGATCACGTGGATGATCATACACTAATCTTGTGACAGATCATGCACTGATCACGTGGCTGATCATGCACTGATACCGTGACTGAGCATGGACTGATCACATGACTATCATGTAGTGATCACGTGACTTAATGGCGCTGATCATGTGACTGATCATGCGCTGATCATGTTTGCTATCATACACTGATCATGTGCCTCTGGAGGCAATAAACAAAGAGCTGAGTAGGCACGAATCAAACAGTCAGCAGGCAATAATCATGGAACTCAGGTGTGAGGAATCATGCTGCTCAGCTGGCAATAATCAAGCAGCTGAGCAGGCAGGAATTACGCAGCACAGCTGGCAATTGTCAAGCAGATGACAGGCAGGAATCGTGCAGCTCAGCTGGCAATTGTCAAGCAGATGAGCAGACAGTAATCACGCAGCTCAGCAGGCCCAGATCACGTGACTGAGCATGCACTGTTCACGTGGCTGATCATACACTGATCACGTGATGATCATGCACTGATCACTTGGATATCATGCACTGATCACGTGGCTGATCATACACTGATCACGTAACTGATCATGCACTGATCACGTGGCTATCATGCACTGATCACGTGGCTGAACATGCACTGTTCACGTGGCTGATCACACACCTGTCACGTGACATATCATGCACTGATCACGTGGCACTCATGCACTGATCACGTGGCTGATCATACTCTGCTCACGTAACTCATGCACACATCACGTGGCTATCATGCACTGCTCACGTGGCTGTCATGGAATGATCACGTAGCAACCATATACTGGTCACGTGACTGATCATGCACAGATCACGTAAATGATCATGCACTGTTCACGTGACTGATCATGTACTGATCACGTAACTGATCATGCACTGATCACGTGGCTATCATGCACTGCTCACGTGGCTGATCATGCATGATCGTGACTGATCATGCACTGATCACGTGGCTGATCATGCACTGATCACGTGGCTGATCATGCACTGATCACGTGGCTATCATGCACTGATCACGTGGCTGATCACACGTATCACATGACTGATCATGCACTGATCACGTGGCTATCATGCACTGATCACGTGGCTATCATGCACTGATCACGTGGCTGATCATGCACTGATCACGTGGCTATCACATGTACTGGTCACGTGACTGATCATGCACTGATCACGTAACTGATCATGCACTGATCACGTGGCTGATCATGCACTGATCACGTGGCTGATCATGCATGATCACGTGACTGATCATGCACTGATCACGTGGCTGATCATGCACTGATCACGTGGCTGATCATGCACTGATCACGTGGCTATCATGCACTGATCACGTGGCTGATCACACACTATCACATGACTGATCATGCACTGATCACGTGGCTATCATGCACTGATCACGTGGCTATCATGCACTGATCACGTGGCTGATCATGCACTGATCACGTAGCTACCATGCACTGGTCACGTGACTGATCATGCACTGATCACGTGATTGATCATGCACTGATCATGTGGCTGATCATGCACTGATCACGTGGCTGATCATACACTGATCATAACTGATCATGCACTGATCACGTGACTGATCATGCACTGATCACGTGGCTATCATGCACTGATCACGTGGCTGGACATGCACTGATCACGTGCCTGATCATGCACTGATCACGTGGCTGATCATGCACTGATCACGTGACTGATCATGCACTGATCACGTGATGATCATGCACTGATCACGTGGATATCATGCACTGATCACGTGGCTGATCATACACTGATCACGTGTCTGATCATGCACTGATCACGTGGCTGATCATGCACTGATCACGTAACTGATCATGCACTGATCACGTGGCTATCATGCACTGATCACGTGGCTGATCATGCACTGATCACGTGGCTGATCACACACTGTCACGTGACATATCATGCACTGATCACGTGGCACTCATGCACTGATCACGTGGCTGATCATAATCTGCTCACGTAACTCATCACACATCACGTGGCTATCATGCACTGCTCACGTGTCTCGTCATGGAATGATCACGTAGCAACCATATACTGGTCACGTGACTGATCATGCAAAGATCACGTGAATGATCATGCACTGATCACGTGACTGATCATGCACTGATCACGTGACTGATCATGCACTGATCACGTGGCTATCATGCACTGCTCACGTGGCTGATCATGCACGATCACGTAGCAACCATGTACTGGTCACGTGACTGATCATGCACTGATCACGTAATTGATCATGCACTGATCACGTGGCTCATCATGCACTGATCACGTGGCTGATCACACATGTATCACGTGACTGATCATGCACTGATCACGTGGCTCTCATGCACTGATCACGTGGCTGTCATGCACTGATCACGTGGATATCATGCACTGATCACGTGGCTGATCACACACGTATCACATGACTGATCATGCACTGATCACGTGGCTATCATGCACTGATCACGTGGCTATCATGCACTGATCACGTGGCTGATCATGCAATGATCCGTGGCTATCATGCACTGATCACGTGACTGATCATGCACTGATCACGTATTGATCATGCACTGATCACGTGGCTGATCATGCACTGATCACGTGGCTGATCATGCACTGATCACGTAACTGATCATGCACTGATCACGTGACTGATCATGCACTGATCACGTGGCTATCATGCACTGATCACGTGGCTGATCATGCATGATCATGCAGCTACCATGCACTGATCACGTGACTGATCATGCACTGATCACGTGACTGATCATGCACTGATCACGTGGCTATCATGCACTGATCACGTGGCTGATCATGCACTGATCATGTGGCTACCATGCACTGGTCACATGACTGATCATGCACTGATCACGTGACTGATCATGCACTGATCACGTGGCACTCATGCACTGATCACGTGGCTGATCATACACTGCTCACGTAACTCATGCACACATCACGTGGCTATCATGCACTGCTCACGTGGCTTGTCATGGAATGATCATGTAACCATATGCTGGTCAGTGACTGATCATGCACTGATCACGTAAATGATCATGCACTGATCACGTAACTGATCATGCACTGATCACGTGACTGATCATGCACTGATCACGTGGCTATCATGCACTGATCACGTGGCTGATCATGCACTGATCACGTGGCAACCATGTACTGGTCACGTGACTGATCATGCACTGATCACGTAATTGATCATGCACTGATCACGTGGCTGATCATGCACTGATCACGTGGCTGATCACACATGATCACGTGACTGATCATGCACTGATCACGTGGCTCTCATGCACTGATCACGTGGCTGATCATGCACTGATCACGTGGATATCATGCACTGATCACGTGGCTGATCACACATCACATGACTGATCATGCACTGATCACGTGGCTATCATGCACTGATCACGTGGCTATCATGCACTGATCACGTGGCTGATCATGCAATGATCACGTGGCTACCATGTACTGGTCACGTGACTGATCATGCACTGAGCGCGTAATTGATCATGCACTGATCACGTGGCTGATCATGCACTGATCACGTGGCTGATCATACTGATCACATAACTGATCATGCACTGATCACGTGACTGATCATGCACTGATCACGTGCTATCATGCACTGATCACGTGGCTGATCATGCACTGATCACGTGCTGATCATGCACTGATCACGTGGCTGATCATGCACTGATCACGTGACTGATCATGCACTGATCACGTGACTGATCATGCACTGATCACGTGGCTATCATGCACTGCTCACGTGGCTGATCATGCATGATCACGCAGCTACCATGTACTGGTCACATGACTGATCATGCACTGATCACGTGACTGATCATGCACTGATCACGTGGCTATCATGCACTACTCACGTGGCTGATCATGCAATGATCATGTAGCTACCATGTACAGGTCACGTGAATGATCATACATCAGGTGACTGATCATGCACTGATCACGTGGCTATCATGCACTGATCACGTGACTGATCATGCACTGATCACGTTATATCATGCACTGATCACATGACTGCCATGCACTGATCACGTGGATGATCATACACTAATCATGTGACAGATCATGCACTGATCACGTGGCTGATCATGCACTGATCACGTGACTGATCATGCACTGATCATGACTATCATGTAGTGATCACGTGACTTAATGGCACTGATCATGTGACTGATCATGCACTGATCACGTAATTGATCATGCACTGATCACGTGGCTCATCATGCACTGATCACGTGGCTGATCACATGATCACGTGACTGATCATGCACTGATCACGTGGCTGATCATGCACTGATCACGTGGCTGTCATGCACTGATCACGTGGCTATCATGCACTGATCACGTGGCTGATCACACACGTAACACATGACTGATCATGCACTGATCACGTGGCTGATCATGCACTGATCACGTGGCTATCATGCACTGATCACGTGGCTGATCATGCACTGATCACGTGGCTACCATGTACTGATCACGTGACTGATCATGCACTGATCACGTGGCTGATCATGCACTGATCATGTGGCTGATCATGCACTGATCACGTGGCTGATCATACACTGATCACGTGACTGATCATGCACTGATCACGTGACTGATCATGCACTGATCACGTGGCTATCATGCACTGATCACGTGGCTGAACATGCACTGATCACGTTGCTGATCATGCACTGATCACGTGCCTGATCATGCACTGATCACGTGGCTATCATGCACTGATCACGTGGCTGATCATGCACTGATCACGTGGCTGATCATGCACTGATCACGTGGCTGATCATGCACTGATCACGTGACTGATCATGCACTGATCACGTGGCTGATCATGCACAGATCACGTGACTGATCATGCACTGATCACGTGACTGATCATGCACTGATCACGTGACTGATCATGCACTGATCACGTGGCTATCATGCACTGCTCACGTGGCTGATCATGCATGATCACGCAGCAACCATGTACTGGTCACGTGACTGATCATGCACTGATCACGTAACTGATCATGCACTGATCACGTGGCTATCATGCACTGATCACGTGGCTGAACATGCACTGATCATGGCTACCATGTACAGGTCACGTGACTGTCATGCACTGATCACGTGACTGATCATGCACTGATCGCGTGGCACTCATGCACTGATCACGTGGCTGATCATGCTCTGATCACGCTCATGCACACATCACGTGGCTATCATGCACTGATCACGTGGCTGTCATGGAATGATCACGTAGCACCATTACTGGTAACGTGACTGATCATGCAAGATCACGTAAATGATCATGCACTGTTCACGTGACTGATCATGTACTGATCACGTGACTGATCATGCACTGACCACGTGGCTATCATGCACTGATCACGTGGCTGATCATGCACTGATCACGTGGCAACCATGTACTGGTCACGTGACTGATCATGCACTGATCACGTAATGATCCTGCACTGATCACGTGGCTCATCATGCACTGATCACGTGGCTGATCACTCATGTATCACGTGACTGATCATGCACTGATCCCGTGGCTCTCATGCACTGATCACGTGGCTGTCATGCACTGATCACGTGGATATCATGCACTGATCATGTGGCTGATCACACACGTATCACATGACTGATCATGCACTGATCACGTGGCTATCATGCACTGATCACGTGGCTATCATGCACTGATCACGTGGCTGATCAGGCAATGATCACGTAGCTACCATGTACTGGTCACGTAACTGATCATGCACTGAGCACGTAATTGATCATGCACTGATCATGTGGCTGATCATGCACTGATCACGTGGCTGATCATACACTGATCACATAACTGATCATGCACTGATCACGTGACTGATCATGCACTGATCACGTGGCTATCATGCACTGATCACTTGGCTGGACATACACTGATCACGTGCCTGGTCATGCACTGATCACGTGGCTGATCATGCACTGATCACGTGACTGATCATGCACTGATCTCGTGTCTGATCATGCACTGATCACGTGGCTATCATGCACTGCTCACGTGGCTGATCATGCCATGATCACGCAGCTACCATGTACTGGTCACATGACTGATCATGCACTGATCACGTGACTGATCATGCAGTGATCACGTGGCTATCATGAACTACTCACGTGGCTGATCATGCAATGATCATGTAGCTACCATGTACAGGTCACGTGAATGATCATACACCCATCAGGTGACTGATCATGCACTGATCACGTGGCTATCATGCACTGATCACGAGACTGATCATGCACTGTTCACGTCTATATCATGCACTGATCACATGACTGCCCGTGCACTGATCACGTGGATGATCATACACTAATCTTGTGACAGATCATGCACTGATCACGTGGCTGATCATGCACTGATACCGTGACTGAGCATGGACTGATCACATGACTATCATGTAGTGATCACGTGACTTAATGGCGCTGATCATGTGACTGATCATGCGCTGATCATGTTTGCTATCATACACTGATCATGTGCCTCTGGAGGCAATAAACAAAGAGCTGAGTAGGCACGAATCAAACAGTCAGCAGGCAATAATCATGGAACTCAGGTGTGAGGAATCATGCTGCTCAGCTGGCAATAATCAAGCAGCTGAGCAGGCAGGAATGCAGCACAGCTGGCAATTGTCAAGCAGATGACAGGCAGGAATCGTGCAGCTCAGCTGGCAATTGTCAAGCAGATGAGCAGACAGTAATCACGCAGCTCAGCAGGCCCAGATCACGTGACTGAGCATGCACTGTTCACGTGGCTGATCATACACTGATCACGTGATGATCATGCACTGATCACTTGGATATCATGCACTGATCACGTGGCTGATCATACACTGATCACGTGTCTGACCATGCACTGATCACGTGGCTGATCATACACTGCTCACGTGACTGATCATGCACTGATCACGTGGCTATCATGCACTGATCACGTGGCTGAACATGCACTGTTCACGTGGCTGATCACACACCTGTCACGTGACATATCATGCACTGATCACGTGGCACTCATGCACTGATCACGTGGCTGATCATACTCTGCTCACGTAACTCATGCACACATCACGTGGCTATCATGCACTGCTCACGTGGCTCGTCATGGAATGATCACGTAGCAACCATATACTGGTCACGTGACTGATCATGCAATGATCGTAAATGATCATGCACTGATCACGTGACTGATCATGCACTGATCACGTGACTGATCATGCACTGATCACGTGGCTATCATGCACTGCTCACGTGACTGATCATGCATGATCATGTAGCTACCATGTACTGGTCACGTGAATGATCATGCACTGATCACGTGACTGATCATGCACTGATCACGTGGCTATCATGCACTGATCACGTGGCTGATCATGCAATGATCATGCTACCATGCACACTCACGTGACTGATCATGCACCCATCAGGTGACTGATCATGCACTGATCACGTGGCTATCATGCACTGATCACGTGACTGATCATGCACTGTTCACGTCTATATCATGCACTGATCACATGACTGCCCGTGCACTGATCACGTGGATGATCATACACTAATCTTGTGACAGATCATGCACTGATCACGTGGCTGATCATGCACTGATACCGTGACTGAGCATGGACTGATCACATGACTATCATGTAGTGATCACGTGACTTAATGGCGCTGATCATGTGACTGATCATGCGCTGATCATGTTTGCTATCATACACTGATCATGTGCCTCTGGAGGCAATAAACAAAGAGCTGAGTAGGCACGAATCAAACAGTCAGCAGGCAATAATCATGGAACTCAGGTGTGAGGAATCATGCTGCTCAGCTGGCAATAATCAAGCAGCTGAGCAGGCAGGAATTACGCAGCACAGCTGGCAATTGTCAAGCAGATGACAGGCAGGAATCGTGCAGCTCAGCTGGCAATTGTCAAGCAGATGAGCAGACAGTAATCACGCGGCTCAGCAGGCCCAGATCACGTGACTGAGCATGCACTGTTCACGTGGCTGATCATGCACTGATCACGTGATGATCATGCACTGATCACGTGGATATCATGCACTGATCACGTGGCTGATCATGCACTGTTCACGTGTCTGACCATGCACTGATCACGTGGCTGATCATACACTGCTCACGTAACTGATCATGCACTGATCACGTGGCACTCATGCACTGATCACGTGGCTGATCATACACTGCTCACGTAACTCATGCACATCACGTGGCTATCATGCACTGCTCACGTGGCTGTCATGGAATGATCACGTAGCAACCATATACTGTAACGTGACTGATCATGCAAAGATCACGTAAATGATCATGCACTGTTCACGTGACTGATCATGCACTGATCACGTGACTGATCATGCACTGATCACGTGGCTATCATGCTCTGCTCACGTGGCTGATCATGCAATGATCACGTAGCAACCATGTACTGGTCACGTGACTGATCATGCACTGATCACGTAATTGATGCACTGATCACGTGGCTCATCATGCACTGATCACGTGGCTGATCACATGTATCACGTGACTGATCATGCACTGATCACGTGGCTATCATGCACTGATCACGTGGCTCTCATGCACTGATCACGTGGCTGTCATGCACAGATCACGTGGATATCATGCACTGATCATGTGGCTGATCACACACGTATCACATGACTGATCATGCACTGATCACGTGGCTATCATGCACTGATCACGTGGCTATCATGCACTGATCACGTGGCTGATCAGGCAATGATCATAGCTACCATGTACTGGTCACGTAACTGATCATGCACTGATCACGTAATTGATCATGCACTGATCATGTGGCTGATCATGCACTGATCGCGTGGCTGATCATGCACTGATCACATAACTGATCATGCACTGATCACGTGACTGATCATGCACTGATCACGTGGCTATCATGCACTGATCACTTGGCTGGACACTGATCACGTGCCTGGTCATGCACTGATCACGTGGCTGATCATGCACTGATCACGTGACTGATCATGCACTGATCTCGTGTCTGATCATGCACTGATCACGTGGCTATCATGCACTGCTCACGTGGCTGATCATGCCATGATCACGCAGCTACCATGTACTGGTCACATGACTGATCATGCACTGATCACGTGACTGATCATGCAGTGATCACGTGGCTATCATGAACTACTCACGTGGCTGATCATGCAATGATCATGTAGCTACCATGTACAGGTCACGTGAATGATCATACACCCATCAGGTGACTGATCATGCACTGATCACGTGGCTATCATGCACTGATCGAGACTGATCATGCACTGTTCGCGTCTATATCATGCACTGATCACATGACTGCCGTGCACTGATCACGTGGATGATCATACACTAATCTTGTGACAGATCATGCACTGATCACGTGGCTGATCATGCACTGATACCGTGACTGAGCATGGACTGATCACATGGCTATCATGTAGTGATCACGTGACTTAATGGCGCTGATCATGTGACTGATCATGCACTGATCATGTCTGCTATCATACACTGATCATGTGCCTCTGGAGGCAATAAACAAAGAGCTGAGTAGGCACGAATCAAACAGTCAGCAGGCAATAATCATGGAACTCAGGTGTGAGGAATCATGCTGCTCAGCTGGCAATAATCAAGCAGCTGAGCAGGCAGGAAGCAGCACAGCTGGCAATTGTCAAGCAGATGACAGGCAGGAATCGTGCAGCTCAGCTGGCAATTGTCAAGCAGATGAGCAGACAGTAATCACGCAGCTCAGCAGGCCCAGATCACGTGACTGAGCATGCACTGTTCACGTGGCTGATCATACACTGATCGCGTGATGATCATGCACTGATCACTTGGATATCATGCACTGATCACGTGGCTGATCATACACTGTTCGCGTGTCTGACCATGCACTGATCACGTGGCTGATCATACACTGCTCACGTAACTGATCATGCACTGATCACGTGGCTATCATGCACTGATCACGTGGCTGAACATGCACTGTTCGCGTGGCTGATCACACACCTGTCACGTGACATATCATGCACTGATCACGTGGCACTCATGCACTGATCACGTGGCTGATCATACTCTGCTCACGTAACTCATGCACACATCACGTGGCTATCATGCACTGCTCACGTGGCTCGTCATGGAATGATCGCGTAGCAACCATATACTGGTAGCGTGACTGATCATGCAAAGATCACGTAAATGATCATGCACTGTTCACGTGACTGATCATGTACTGATCACGTGACTGATCATGCACTGACCACGTGGCTATCATGCTCTGCTCACGTGGCTGATCATGCAGCGATCACGTAGCAACCATGTACTGGTCACGTGACTGATCATGCACTGATCACGTAATTGATCCTGCACTGATCACGTGGCTCATCATGCACTGATCACGTGGCTGATCACATGTATCACGTGACTGATCATGCACTGATCACGTGGCTCTCATGCACTGATCACGTGGCTGTCATGCACTGATCACGTGGCTATCATGCACTGATCACGTGGCTGATCACACTACGTATCACATGACTGATCATGCACTGATCACGTGGCTATCATGCACTGATCACGTGGCTATCATGCACTGATCACGTGGCTGATCAGGCAATGATCACGTAGCTACCATGTACTGGTCACGTAACTGATCATGCACTGATCACGTAATTGATCATGCACTGATCATGTGGCTGATCATGCACTGATCACGTGGCTGATCATGCACTGATCACATAACTGATCATGCACTGATCACGTGACTGATCATGCACTGATCACGTGGCTATCATGCACTGATCACTTGGCTGGACATACACTGATCACGTGCCTGGTCATGCACTGATCACGTGGCTGATCATGCACTGATCACGTGACTGATCATGCACTGATCTCGTGTCTGATCATGCACTGATCACGTGGCTATCATGCACTGCTCACGTGGCTGATCATGCCATGATCACAGCTACCATGTACTGGTCACATGACTGATCATGCACTGATCACGTGACTGATCATGCAGTGATCACGTGGCTATCATGAACTACTCACGTGGCTGAACATGCAATGATCATGTAGCTACCATGTACAGGTCACGTGAATGATCATACACCCATCAGGTGACTGATCATGCACTGATCACGTGGCTATCATGCACTGATCACGAGACTGATCATGCACTGTTCACGTCTATATCATGCACTGATCACATGACTGCCCGTGCACTGATCACGTGGATGATCATACACTAATCTTGTGACAGATCATGCACTGATCACGTGGCTGATCATGCACTGATACCGTGACTGAGCATGGACTGATCACATGACTATCATGTAGTGATCACGTGAGTTAATGGCGCTGATCATGTGACTGATCATGCGCTGATCATGTTTGCTATCATACACTGATCACGTGCCTCTGGAGGCAATAAACAAAGAGCTGAGTAGGCACGAATCAAACAGTCAGCAGGCAATAATCATGGAACTCAGGTGTGAGGAATCATGCTGCTCAGCTGGCAATAATCAAGCAGCTGAGCAGGCAGAATTCGCAGCACAGCTGGCAATTGTCAAGCAGATGACAGGCAGGAATCGTGCAGCTCAGCTGGCAATTGTCAAGCAGATGAGCAGACAGTAATCACGCAGCTCAGCAGGCCCAGATCACGTGACTGAGCATGCACTGTTCACGTGGCTGATCATACACTGATCACGTGATGATCATGCACAGATCACTTGGATATCATGCACTGATCACGTGGCTGATCATACACTGTTCACGTGTCTGACCATGCACTGATCACGTGGCTGATCATGCACTGATCACGTAACTGATCATGCACTGATCACGTGGCTATCATGCACTGATCACGTGGCTGATCATGCACTGATCACGTGGCTGACCATGCACTGATCACGTGGCTGATCATACACTGCTCACGTAACTGATCATGCACTGATCACGTGGCTATCATGCACTGATCACGTGGCTGAACATGCACTGTTCACGTGGCTGATCACACACTGTCACGTGACATATCATGCACTGATCACGTGGCACTCATGCACTGATCACGTGGCTGATCATACTCTGCTCACGTAACTCATGCACACATCGCGTGGCTATCATGCACTGCTCACGTGGCTCGTCATGGAATGATCACGTAGCAACCATATACTGGTAGCGTGACTGATCATGCAAAGATCACGTAAATGATCATGCACTGTTCACGTGACTGATCATGTACTGATCACGTGACTGATCATGCACTGACCACGTGGCTATCATGCTCTGCTCACGTGGCTGATCATGCACAGCGATCACGTGCTAACCATGTACTGGTCACGTGACTGATCATGCACTGATCACGTGGCTGATCATGCACTGATCACGTGGCTCATCATGCACTGATCACGTGGCTGATCACACTGTATCACGTGACTGATCATGCACTGATCCGTGGCTCTCATGCACTGATCACGTGGCTGTCATGCACTGATCACGTGGCTATCATGCACTGATCATGGCTGATCATACGTATCACGTGACTGATCATGCACTGATCACGTAATTATCATGCACTGATCACGTGGCTGATCATGCACTGATCACGTGGCTATCATGCACTGATCACGTGACTGATCATGCACTGATCACGTGGCTCTCATGCACTGATCACGTGGCTGATCATGCACTGATCACGTGGCTGATCGCACTGATCACGTGGCTGATCATGCACGTATCACATGACTGATCATGCACTGATCGCGTGGCTGATCATGCACTGATCACGTGGCTATCATGCACTGATCACGTGGCTGATCATGACTGATCACCAGCTCCATGTACTGGTCACGTGACTGATCATGCACTGATCACGTGACTGATCATGCACTGATCATGTGGCTGATCATGCACTGATCACGTGGCTGATCATACACTGATCACATAACTGATCATGCACTGATCACGGTGAGCTGATCATGCACTGATCACGTGGCTATCATGCACTGATCACTTGGCTGGACATACACTGATCATGCCTGGTCATGCACTGATCAAGTGGCTGATCATGCACTGATCACGTGACTGATCATGCACTGATCACGTGGCTATCATGCTCTGCTCACGTGGCTGATCATGCACTGATCACGTAGCAACCATGCACTGGTCACGTGACTGATCATGCACTGATCACGTGAGTGATCATGCACTGATCACGTGGCTGATCATGCACTGATCACGTGGCTGATCACACATGATCACGTGACTGATCATGCACTGATCACGTGACTATCATGCACTGATCACGTGACTGTCATGCACTGATCACGTGGATATCATGCACTGATCACGTGGCTGATCATCACACTATCACATGACTGATCATGCACTGATCACGTGGCTATCATGCACTGATCACGTGGCTATCATGCACTGATCACGTGGCTGATCATGCACTGATCACGTGGCTACCATGTACTGATCACGTGACTGATCATGCACTGATCACGTAATTGATCATGCACTGATCACGTGGCTGATCATGCACTGATCACGTGGCTGATCATACACTGATCACGTAACTGATCATGCACTGATCACGTGACTGATCATGCACTGATCACGTGACTATCATGCACTGATCACGTGGCTGACATACACTGATCACGTGGCTGGTCATGCACTGATCACGTGGCTGATCATGCACTGATCACGTGACTGATCATGCACTGATCACGTGACTGATCATGCACTGATCACGTGGCTATCATGCACTGATCACGTGGCTGATCATGCCGATGCGCAGCTACCATGTACTGGTCGCATGACTGATCATGCACTGATCACGTGAATGATCATGCAGTGATCACGTGGCTATCATGCACTACTCGTGGCTGATCATGCACTGATCATGTGGCTATCATTGAGTCACGTGAATGATCATGCACCCATCAGGTGACTGATCATGCACTGATCACGTGGCTATCATGCACTGATCAGACTGATCATGCACTGTTCACATCTATATCATGCACTGATCACATGACTATCATGCACTGATCACGTGGCTGATCATGCACTGATACCGTGACTGAGCATGGACTGATCACATGACTATCATGTAGTGATCACGTGACTTAATGGCGCTGATCATGTGACTGATCATGCGCTGATCATGTTTGCTATCATACACTGATCATGTGCCTCTGGAGGCAATAAACAAAGAGCTGAGTAGGCACGAATCAAACAGTCAGCAGGCAATAATCATGGAACTCAGGTGTGAGGAATCATGCTGCTCAGCTGGCAATAATCAAGCAGCTGAACAGGCAGGAATTACGCAGCACAGCTGGCAATTGTCAAGCAGATGACAGGCAGGAATCGTGCAGCTCAGCTGGCAATTGTCAAGCAGATGAGCAGACAGTAATCACGCAGCTCAGCAGGCCAGATCACGTGACTGAGCATGCACTGTTCACGTGGCTGATCATACACTGATCGCGTGATGATCATGCACTGATCACTTGGATATCATGCACTGATCGCGTGGCTGATCATACACTGTTCACGTGTCTGACCATGCACTGATCACGTGGCTGATCACACTGCTCACGTAACTGATCATGCACTGATCACGTGGCTATCATGCACTGATCGCGTGGCTGAACATGCACTGTTCACGTGGCTGATCACACACCGTCACGTGACATCATGCACTGATCGTGGCACTCATGCACTGATCACGTGGCTGATCATACTCTGCTCACGTAACTCATGCACACATCACGTGGCTATCATGCACTGCTCACGTGGCTCGTCATGGAATGATCACGTGGCACCATATACTGTCACGTGACTGATCATGCAAGATCACGTAAATGATCATGCACTGTTCGCGTGACTGATCATGTACTGATCACGTGACTGATCATGCACTGATCACGTGGCTATCATGCACTGCTCACGTGGCTGATCATGCAACGATCAGCAACCATGTACTGGTCACGTGACTGATCATGCACTGATCACGTAATTGATCATGCACTGATCACGTGGCTCATCATGCACTGATCACGTGGCTGATCACACATGTATCACGTGACTGATCATGCACTGATCACGTGGCTCTCATGCACTGATCACGTGGCTGTCATGCACTGATCACGTGGATATCATGCACTGATCACGTGGCTGATCACACACTGTCACATGACTGATCATGCACTGATCACGTGGCTATCATGCACTGATCACGTGGCTATCATGCACTGATCACGTGGCTGATCATGCACTGATCACGTAGCTACCATGCACTGATCACGTGACTGATCATGCACTGATCACGTGATGATCATGCACTGATCACGTGGCGATCATGCACTGATCACGTGGCTGATCATGCACTGATCTGTTGATCATGCACTGATCACGTGGCTGATCATGCACTGATCACGTGGCTATCATGCACTGATCACTTGGCTGGTCATGCTGATCACGTGCTGATCATGCACTGATCACGTGGCTGATCATGCACTGATCACGTGGCTGATCATGCACTGATCACGTGGCTGATCATGCACTGATCACGTGGCTGATCATGCACTGATCACGTGACTGATCATGCACTGATCACGGGCTATCATGCACTGATCACGTGGCTGATCATGCATGATCACGTAGCTATCATGCACTGGTCACGTGACTGATCATGCACTGATCACGTGACTGATCATGCACTGATCACGTGGCTATCATGCACTGATCACGTGGCTGATCATGCACTGATCACGTGGCTACCATGTACTGATCACGTGACTGATCATGCACTGATCACGTGGCTGATCATGCACTGATCACGTGGCTGATCATGCACTGATCACGTGACTGATCATGCACTGATCACGTGATATCATGCACTGATCACGTGACTGATCATGCACTGATCACGTGGCTGATCATGCAATGATCACGTGGCTACCATGTACTGGTCACGTGAATGATCATACACCCATCAGGTGACTGATCATGCACTGATCACGTGGCTATCATGCACTGATCACGTGACTGATCATGCACTGATCACGTCTATATCATGCACTGATCACATGACTGCCATGCACTGATCACGTGGATGATCATACACTGATCTTGTGACAGATCATGCACTGATCACGTGGCTGATCATGCACTGATACCGTGACTGAGCATGGACTGATCACATGACTATCATGTAGTGATCACGTGACTTAATGGCGCTGATCATGTGACTGATCATGCGCTGATCATGTTTGCTATCATACACTGATCATGTGCCTCTGGAGGCAATAAACAAAGAGCTGAGTAGGCACGAATCAAACAGTCAGCAGGCAATAATCATGGAACTCAGGTGTGAGGAATCATGCTGCTCAGCTGGCAATAATCAAGCAGCTGAGCAGGCAGGAATTACGCAGCACAGCTGGCAATTGTCAAGCAGATGACAGGCAGGAATCGTGCAGCTCAGCTGGCAATTGTCAAGCAGATGAGCAGACAGTAATCACGCAGCTCAGCAGGCCCAGATCACGTGACTGAGCATGCACTGTTCACGTGGCTGATCATACACTGATCACGTGATGATCATGCACTGATCACGTGGATATCATGCACTGATCACGTGGCTGATCATACACTGTTCACGTGTCTGACCATGCACTGATCACGTGGCTGATCATACACTGCTCACGTAACTGATCATGCACTGATCACGTGGCTATCATGCACTGATCACGTGGCTGAACATGCACTGTTCACGTGGCTGATCACGCACCTGTCACGTGACATATCATGCACTGATCATGGCACTCATGCACTGATCACGTGGCTGATCATACTCTGCTCACGTAACTCATGCACACATCACGTGGCTATCATGCACTGCTCACGTGGCTCGTCATGGAATGATCACGTAGCAACCATATCACTGGTCACGTGACTGATCATGCAAAGATCACGTAAATGATCATGCACTGATCACGTGACTGATCATGTACTGATCACGTGACTGATCATGCGCACATCACGTGGCTATCATGCTCTGCTCACGTGGCTGATCATGCACGATCACGTGGCAACCATGTACTGGTCACGTGACTGATCATGCACTGATCGCGTAATTGATCATGCACTGATCACGTGGCTGATCATGCACTGATCACGTGGCTGATCACACATGTATCACGTGACTGATCATGCACTGATCACGTGGCTCTCATGCACTGATCACGTGGCTGATCATGCACTGATCACGTGGATATCATGCACTGATCACGTGGCTGATCACACTATCACATGACTGATCATGCACTGATCACGTGGCTATCATGCACTGATCACGTGGCTATCATGCACTGATCACGTGGCTGATCATGCAATGATCACGTAGCTACCATGTACTGGTCACGTGACTGATCATGCACTGATCACGTAATTGATCATGCACTGATCACGTGGCTGATCATGCAGATCACGTGGCTGATCATGCACTGATCACGCATGACTGATCATGCACTGATCACGTGACTGATCATGCACTGATCGCGTGGCTATCATGCACTGATCACGTGGCTGACATACACTGATCACGTGCCTGGTCATGCACTGATCACGTGGCTGATCATGCACTGATCACGTGACTGATCATGCACTGATCACGTGTCTGATCATGCACTGATCGCGTGGCTATCATGCACTGCTCACGTGGCTGATCATGCATGATCACGCAGCTACCATGTACTGGTCACATGACTGATCATGCACTGATCACGTGACTGATCATGCAGTGATCACGTGGCTATCATGCACTACTCACGTGGCTGATCATGCAATGATCATGTAGCTACCATGTACAGTCACGTGAATGATCATACACCCATCAGGTGACTGATCATGCACTGATCACGTGGCTGTCATGCACTGATCACGAGACTGATCATGCACTGATCACGTCTATATCATGCACTGATCACATGACTGCCCATGCACTGATCACGTGGATGATCATACACTAATCATGTGACAGATCATGCACTGATCACGTGGCTGATCATGCACTGATACCGTGACTGAGCATGGACTGATCACATGACTATCATGTAGTGATCACGTGACTTAATGGCGCTGATCATGTGACTGATCATGCGCTGATCATGTTTGCTATCATACACTGATCATGTGCCTCTGGAGGCAATAAACAAAGAGCTGAGTAGGCACGAATCAAACAGTCAGCAGGCAATAATCATGGAACTCAGCTGTGAGGAATCATGCTGCTCAGCTGGCAATAATCAAGCAGCTGAGCAGGCAGGAATTACGCAGCACAGCTGGCAGTTGTCAAGCAGATGACAGGCAGGAATCGTGCAGCTCAGCTGGCAATTGTCAAGCAGATGAGCAGACAGTAATCACGCAGCTCAGCAGGCCCAGATCGCGTGACTGAGCATGCACTGTTCGCGTGGCTGATCATACACTGATCGCGTGATGATCATGCACTGATCACTTGGATATCATGCACTGATCACGTGGCTGATCATACACTGTTCACGTGTCTGACCATGCACTGATCACGTGGCTGATCATACACTGCTCACGTAACTGATCATGCACTGATCACGTGGCTATCATGCACTGATCGCGTGGCTGAACATGCACTGTTCACGTGGCTGATCACACACCTGTCACGTGACATATCATGCACTGATCACGTGGCACTCATGCACTGATCGCGTGGCTGATCATACTCTGCTCACGTAACTCATGCACACATCACGTGGCTGTCATGCACTGCTCACGTGGCTCGTCATGGAATGATCACGTAGCTACCATATACTGGTCGCGTGACTGATCATGCAAAGATCACGTAAATGATCATGCACTGTTCACGTGACTGATCATGTACTGATCGCGTGACTGATCATGCACTGACCACGTGGCTATCATGCTCTGCTCACGTGGCTGATCATGCAGCGATCACGTAGCAACCATGTACTGGTCACGTGACTGATCATGCACTGATCACGTAATGATGCACTGATCACGTGGCTCATCATGCACTGATCACGTGGCTGATCACACATGTATCACGTGACTGATCATGCACTGATCCGTGGCTCTCATGCACTGATCACGTGGCTGTCATGCACTGATCACGTGGATATCATGCACTGATCACGTGGCTGATCACACGTATCACATGACTGATCATGCACTGATCACGTGGCTATCATGCACTGATCACGTGGCTGATCATGCACTGATCACATGACTGTCATGCACTGATCACGTGGCTGATCATGCACTGATCACGTGGCTGATCATGCACTGATCACGTGGCTGATCATGCACTGATCACGTGGCTGATCATGCACTGATCACGTGGCTACCATGCACTGGTCACATGACTGATCATGCACTGATCACGTAACTGATCATGCACTGATCACGTGACTGATCATGCACTGATCACGTGGCTATCGTACACTGATCACGTGGCTGATCATGCACTGATCACGTGGCTGATCATACACTGATCACGTGACTATCATGCACTGATCACGTGGCTGATCATGATCATGCTCTGCTCACGTGACATCATGCACTGATCACATGGCTGATCATGCACTGATCATGCGTGCTCATCATGCACTGATCACGTCAACAGCCATATACTGAGTAACGTGACTGATCATGCACAGAATCAGCGTGAATGATCATGCTGTTCACGTGGCTGATCATGCACTGATCACGTGGCTGACATGCACTGATCACGTGGCTATCATGCACTGATCACGTGGCTGATCATGCTGGCGATCACGTAGCACCATGTACTGGTCACTGACTGATCATGCACTGATCACGTAATTGATCATGCACTGATCACGTGGCTCATGCACTGATCACGTGGCTGATCATACACTATCACGTGACTGATCATGCACTGATCACGTGGCTATGCACTGATCATGGCGCATCATGCACTGATCACGTGGCTATCATGCACTGATCACGTGGCTGATCACACTGATCACGTGCTGATCATGCACTGATCATGGCTATCATGCACTGATCACGTGGCTATCATGCACTGATCACGTGGCTGATCATGCATTGATCACGTGGCTACCATGTACTGATCACGTGACTGATCATGCACTGATCACGTGGTGATCATGCACTGATCACGTGGCTGATCATGCACTGATCACGTGGCTGATCATGCTGATCACATGACTGATCATGCGTGATCACGTGACTGATCATGCACTGATCACGTGGCTATCATGCACTGATGTGGCTGAACATACACTGATCCACGTGCTGGTCATGCACTGATCACGGCTGATCATGCACTGATCACGTGACTGATCATGCACTGATCTCGTGTCTGATCATGCACTGATCACGTGTATCATGCACTGCTCACGTGGCTGATCATGCATGATCACGCAGCTACCATGTACTGGTCACATGACTGATCATGCACTGATCACGTGACTGATCATGCAGTGATCGCGTGGCTATCATGAACTACTCACGTGGCTGATCATGCAATGATCATGTAGCTACCATGTACAGGTCACGTGAATGATCATGCACCCATCAGGTGACTGATCATGCACTGATCACGTGGCTATCATGCACTGATCACGAGACTGATCATGCACTGTTCACGTCTATATCATGCACTGATCACATGACTGCCCGTGCACTGATCACGTGGATGATCATACACTAATCTTGTGACAGATCATGCACTGATCACGTGGCTGATCATGCACTGATACCGTGACTGAGCATGGACTGATCACATGACTATCATGTAGTGATCACGTGACTTAATGGCGCTGATCATGTGACTGATCATGCGCTGATCATGTTTGCTATCATACACTGATCATGTGCCTCTGGAGGCAATAAACAAAGAGCTGAGTAGGCACGAATCAAACAGTCAGCAGGCAATAATCATGGAACTCAGTGTGAGGAATCATGCTGCTCAGCTGGCAATAATCAAGCAGCTGAGCAGGCAGGAATTACGCGGCACAGCTGGCAATTGTCAAGCAGATGACAGGCAGGAATTGCAGCTCAGCTGGCAATTGTCAAGCAGATGAGCAGACAGCAATCACGCAGCTCAGCAGGCCGATCACGTGACTGAGCATGCGCTGTTCACGTGGCTGATCATACACTGATCACGTGACTGATCATGCACTGATCACTTGATCATGCACTGATCACGTGGCTGATCATACACTGTTCACGTCTGACCATGCACTGATCACGTGGCTGATCATGCACTGATCACGTGGCTATCATGCACTGATCGCGTGGCTGAACATGCACTGTTCACGTGGCTGATCACACACCTATCACGTGACATATCATGCACTGATCACGTGGCACTCATGCACTGATCACGTGGCTGATCATACTCTGCTCACGTAACTCATCACACATCACGTGGCTATCATGCACTGCTCACGTGGCTCGTCATGGAATGATCGTAGCAACCATATACTGGTAACGTGACTGATCATGCAAGATCACGTAAATGATCATGCACTGTTCACGTGACTGATCATGTACTGATCGCGTGACTGATCATGCACTGATCACGTGGCTATCATGCTCTGCTCACGTGGCTGATCATGCAGCGATCACGGCAACCATGTACTGGTCACGTGACTGATCATGCACTGATCACGTAACTGATCATGCACTGATCACGTGGCTCATCATGCACTGATCACGTGGCTGATCACACATATCACGTGACTGATCATGCACTGATCCGTGGCTCTCATGCTGATCACGTGGCTGTCATGCACTGATCACGTGGATATCATGCACTGATCATGTGGCTGATCACACGTATCACATGACTGATCATGCACTGATCACGTGGCTATCATGCACTGTCACGTGGCTATCATGCACGCTGATCACGTGGCTGATCAGGCAATGATCACGTGCTGATCCGCACTGGTCACGTGACTGATCATGCACTGATCGCGTAATTGATCATGCACTGATCATGTGGCTGATCATGCACTGATCACGTGGCTGATCATACACTGATCACATGACTGATCATGCACTGATCACGTGACTGATCATGCACTGATCACGTGGCTATCATGCACTGATCACTTGGCTGACATACACTGATCACGTGCCTGGTCATGCACTGATCGCGTGGCTGATCATGCACTGATCACGTGACTGATCATGCACTGATCTCGTGTCTGATCATGCACTGATCACGTGGCTATCATGCACTCACGTGGCTGATCATGCATGATCACGCAGCTACCATGCACTGATCACGTGACTGATCATGCACTGATCACGTGACTGATCATGCAGTGATCACGTGGCTATCATGCACTATCACGTGGCTGATCATGCAATGATCAATGGCTACCATGTACAGGTCACGTGAATGATCATGCACGATCACGTGACTGATCATGCACTGATCGCGTGGCTATCATGCACTGATCACGAGACTGATCATGCACTGTTCGCGTCTATATCATGCACTGATCACATGACTGCACCGTGCACTGATCACGTGGATGATCATACACTAATCTTGTGACAGATCATGCACTGATCACGTGGCTGATCATGCACTGATACGTGACTGAGCATGGACTGATCACATGCTATCATGTAGTGATCACGTGACTTAATGGCGCTGATCATGTGACTGATCATGCGCTGATCATGTTTGCTATCATACACTGATCATGTGCCTCTGGAGGCAATAAACAAAGAGCTGAGTAGCACGAATCAAACAGTCAGCAGGCAATAATCATGGAACTCAGGTGAGGAATCATGCTGCTCAGCTGGCAATAATCAAGCAGCTGAGCAGGCAGGAATTACGCAGCACAGCGGTGTCAAGCAGATGACAGGCAGGAATCGTGCAGCTCAGCTGGCAATTGTCAAGCAGATGAGCAGACAGTAATCACGCAGCTCAGCAGGCCCAGATCACGTGACTGAGCATGCACTGTTCACGTGGCTGATCATACACTGATCACGTGATGATCATGCACTGATCACTTGGATATCATGCACTGATCACGTGGCTGATCATGCACTGTTCACGTGTCTGACCATGCACTGATCACGTGGCTGATCATGCACTGCTCACGTAACTGATCATGCACTGATCACGTGGCTATCATGCACTGATCACGTGGCTGAACATGCACGTTCACGTGACTGGCTGATCCACATCCGTGACATATCATGCACTGATCGTGGCACTCATGCACTGATCACGTGGCTGATCATACTCTGCTCACGTAACTCATGCACACATCACGTGGCTATCATGCACTGCTCACGTGGCTGTCATGGAATGATCGCGTAGCTACCATATACTGTAACGTGACTGATCATGCAGATCACGTGAAATGATCATGCACTGTTCACGTGACTGATCATGTACTGATCGCGTGACTGATCATGCACTGACCGCGTGGCTATCATGCTCTGCTCACGTGGCTGATCATACACGATCACGTAGCAACATGTACTGGTCACGTGACTGATCATGCACTGATCACGTAATTGATCTGCACTGATCACGTGGCTCATCATGCACTGATCACGTGGCTGATCACACATGTATCTCGTGACTGATCATGCACTGATCACGTGGCTCTCATGCACTGATCACGTGGCTGTCATGCACTGATCGCGTGGATATCATGCACTGATCACGTGGCTGATCACCACGTATCACGGCTGATCATGCTGATCACGTGGCTATCATGCACTGATCACGTGGCTATCATGCACTGATCATGTGGCTGATCAGGCAATGATCGCGTAGCTACCATGCACTGGTCACGTGACTGATCATGCACTGAGCGCGTAATTGATCATGCACTGATCACGTGGCTGATCATGCACTGATCACGTGGCTGATCATGCACTGATCACATGCTGATCATGCACTGATCACGTGACTGATCATGCACTGATCGCGTGGCTATCATGCACTGATCACTTGGCTGGACATGCACTGATCACGTGCCTGGTCATGCACTGATCGCGTGGCTGATCATGCACTGATCACGTGACTGATCATGCACTGATCTCGTATCTGATCATGCACTGATCACGTGGCTATCATGCACTGCTCACGTGGCTGATCATGCCATGATCCTTGCAGCTACCATGTACTGGTCACGTGACTGATCATGCACTGATCACGTGACTGATCATGCAGTGATCGCGTGGCTATCATGAACTACTCACGTGGCTGATCATGCAATGATCATGTGCTACCATGTACAGGTCACGTGAATGATCATACACCCATCAGGTGACTGATCATGCACTGATCGCGTGGCTATCATGCACTGATCACGGACTGATCATGCACTGTTCACGTCTATATCATGCACTGATCACATGACTGCCCGTGCACTGATCACGTGGATGATCATACACTAATCTTGTGACAGATCATGCACTGATCACGTGGCTGATCATGCACTGATACACGTGACTGAGCATGGACTGATCACATGACTATCATGTAGTGATCACGTGACAATGGCGCTGATCATGTGACTGATCATGCTGATCATGTTTGCTATCATACACTGATCATGTGCCTCTGGAGGCAATAAACAAAGAGCTGAGTAGCGAATCAAACAGTCAGCAGGCAATAATCATGGAACTCAGTGTGAGGATCATGCTGCAGCTGGCAATAATCAAGCAGCTGAGCAGGCAGGAATTACGAGCACAGCTGGCATTGTCAAGCAGATGACAGGCAGGAATCGTGCAGCTCAGCTGGCAGTTGTCAAGCAGATGAGCAGACAGTAATCACGCAGCTCAGCAGGCCCAGATCACGTGACTGAGCATGCACTGTTCGCGTGGCTGATCATACACTGATCGCGTGATGATCATGCACTGATCACGGATATCATGCACTGATCGTGGCTGATCATACACTGTTCACGTGTCTGACCATGCACTGATCGCGTGGCTGATCATGCACTGATCACGTGGCTATCATGCACTGATCACGTGGCTGAACATGCACTGTTCACGTGGCTGATCACACACTGTCACGTGACATATCATGCACTGATCACGTGGCACTCATGCACTGATCACGTGGCTGATCATACTCTGCTCACGTAACTCGCACACATCGCGTGGCTATCATGCACTGCTCACGTGGCCGTCATGGAATGATCACATGTAGCTACCATATACTGGTCAGTGACTGATCATGCACAGATCACGTAAATGATCATGCACTGTTCACGTGCTGATCATGTACTGATCACGTGACTGATCATGCACTGACCACGTGGCTATCATACACTGCTCACGTGGCTGATCGCATGATCACGTAGCAACCATGTACTACTGGTCACGTGACTGATCATGCTGATCACGTAATTGATCCTGCACTGATCACGTGGCTCATCATGCACTGATCACGTGGCTGATCCACATGATCACGTGACTGATCATGCACTGATCCCGTGGCTCTCATGCACTGATCGCGTGGCTATCATGCACTGATCGTGGCTGATCATGCACGATATCACGTGGCTGATCACACACTGATCACGTGACTGATCATGCACTGATCACGTGGCTATCATGCTGATCACGTGGCTGATCATGCACTGATCACGTGGCTATCCATGCTGATCACGTGGCTGATCATGCACTGATCACGTAATGATCATGCACTGATCACGTGGCTGATCATGCACTGATCACGGCTGATCATGCACTGATCACGTGACTGATCATGCACTGATCACGTGACTGATCATGCACTGATCACGTGGCTATCATGCACTGATCACGTGGCTGATCATGCACTGATCGTGGCTATCATGCACTGATCACGTGACTGATCATGCACTGATCACGTGGCTGATCATGCACTGATCACGTGGCTGATCATGCGATCACGTGACTGATCATGCACTGATCACGTGGCTATCATGCACTGATCACGTGGCTGATCATGCAATGATGTAGCTACCATGTACTGGTCACGTGACTGATCATGCACTGATCACGTAGCTGACCATGCACTGATCACGTGGCTGATCATGCACTGATCACGTGGCTGATCATGCACTGATCACGTAGCTGATCATGCTGATCACTGAGACTGATCATGCACTGATCACGTCCTATATCATGCACTGATCACATGACTGCCCATGCACTGATCACGTGGATGATCATACTAATCTTGTGACAGATCATGCACTGATCACGTGGCTGATCATGCACTGATACTGTGACTGAGCATGGACTGATCACATGACTATCATGCACTGATCACGTGACTTAATGGCACTGATCACGTGGCTGATCATGCACTGATCACGTTTGCTATCATACACTGATCATGTGCCTCTGGAGGTACAAACGAGCTGAGTGAACTGAATCAAACAGTCAGCAGGCAATAATCATGGAACTCAGGTGGAGGAATCATGCTGCTCAGCTGGCAACAATCAAGCAGCTGAGCAGGCAGGAATTACGCAGCACAGCTGGCAATTGTCAAGCAGATGACAGGCAGGAATCGTGCAGCTCAGCTGGCAATTGTCAAGCAGATGAGCAGACAGTAATCACGCAGCTCAGCAGGCCCAGATCGCGTGACTGAGCATGCACTGTTCACGTGGCTGATCATGCACTGATCACGTGACTGATCATGCACTGATCACGTGGATATCATGCTCTGCTCACGTGGCTGATCATGCAACGATCACGTTAGCAACCATCATGCACTGATCACGTGGACTGATCATGCACTGATCGCGTAATTGATCCTGCACTGATCACGTGGCTCATCATGCACTGATCACGTGGCTGATCACGCATGTATCACGTGACTGATCATGCACTGATCCCGTGGCACTCATGCACTGATCACGTGGCTGTCATGCACTGATCACGTGGATATCATGCACTGATCACGTGGCTGATCACGTATCACATGACTGATCATGCACTGATCACGTGGCTATCATGCACTGATCACGTGGCTATCATGCACTGATCACGTGGCTTATCAGGCAATGATCACGTATGACCATGTACTGGTCACGTGACTGATCATGCACTGATCACGTGATTGATCATGCACTGATCATGTGGCTGATCATGCACTGATCACGTGGCTGATCATACACTGATCACACAACTGTCATGCACTGATCACGTGACTGATCATGCACTGATCACGTGGCTATCATGCACTGATCACTTGGCTGGACATACACTGATCACGTGCCTGGTCATGCACTGATCGCGTGGCTGATCATGCACTGATCACGTGACTGATCATGCACTGATCACGTGTCTGATCATGCACTGATCGCGTGGCTATCATGCACTGCTCGCGTGGCTGATCATGCCATGATCACGGCTACCATGTACTGGTCACCTGACTGATCATGCACTGATCACGTGACTGATCATGCATGATCACGTGGCTATCATGAACTACTCACGTGGCTGATCATGCAATGATCATGTAGCTACCATGTACAGGTCACGTGAATGATCATACACCCATCAGGTGACTGATCATGCACTGATCGCGTGGCTATCATGCACTGATCGCGAGACTGATCATGCACTGTTCACATCTATATCATGCACTGATCACATGACTGCCGGTGCACTGATCACGTGGATGATCATACACTAATCTTGTGACAGATCATGCACTGATCACGTGGCTGATCATGCACTGATACCGTGACTGAGCATGGACTGATCACATGACTATCATGTAGTGATCACGTGACTTAATGGCGCTGATCATGTGACTGATCATGCGCTGATCATGTTTGCTATCATACACTGATCATGTGCCTCTGGAGGCAATAAACAAAGAGCTGAGTAGGCACAAATCAAACAGTCAGCAGGCAATAATCATGGAACTCAGGTGTGAGGAATCATGCTGCTCAGCTGGCAATAATCAAGCAGCTGAGCAGGCAGGAATTACGCAGCACAGCTGGCGATTGTCAAGCAGATGACAGGCAGGAATCGTGCAGCTCAGCTGGCAATTGTCAAGCAGATGAGCAGACAGTAATCACGCAGCTCAGCAGGCCCAGATCACGTGACTGAGCATGCACTGTTCACGTGGCTGATCATACACTGATCACGTGATGATCATGCACTGATCACTTGGATATCATGCACTGATCACGTGGCTGATCATACACTGTTCACGTGTCTGACCATGCACTGATCACGTAACTGATCATGCACTGATCACGTGGCTATCATGCACTGATCACGTGGCTGAACATGCACTGTTCGCGTGGCTGATCACACACCTGTCGCGTGACATATCATGCACTGATCACGTGGCACTCATGCACTGATCACGTGGCTGATCATACTCTGCTCACGTAACTCATGCACATCACGTGGCTATCATGCACACGTGGCTCGTCATGGAATGATCACGTGGCAACCATATACTGGTAACGTGACTGATCATGCAAAGATCACGTAAATGATCATGCACTGTTCACGTGACTGATCATGTACTGATCACGTGACTGATCATGCACTGACCACGTGGCTATCATGCTCTGCTCACGTGGCTGATCATACCCGATCACGTAGCAACCATGTACTGGTCACGTGACTGATCATGCACTGATCACGTAATTGATCCTGCACTGATCACGTGGCTCATCATGCACTGATCACGTGGCTGATCACACTATCACGTGACTGATCATGCACTGATCCCGTGGCTCTCATGCACTGATCACGTGGCTGTCATGCACTGATCGCGTGGATATCATGCACTGATCACGTGGCTGATCACACACGTATCACATGACTGATCATGCACTGATCACGTGGCTATCATGCACTGATCACGTGGCTATCATGCACTGATCATGTGGCTGATCAGGCACTGATCACGTAGCTACCATGCACTGATCACGTGACTGATCATGCACTGATCATGTGGTTGATCATGCACTGATCACGTGGCTGATCATGCACTGATCACGTGACTGATCATGCACTGATCACGTAACTGATCATGCACTGATCACGTGGCTGATCATGCACTGATCACGTGGCTATCATGCACTGATCACGTGCTGATCATGCACTGATCACGTGGCTATCATGCACTGATCACGTGACTGATCATGCACTGATCACGTGGCTGATCATGCACTGATCACGTGGCTATCATGCACTGATCACGTGGCTGATCATGCACTGATCACGTAGCTACCATGTACTGGTCACGTGACTGATCATGCACTGATCACGTGATTGATCATGCACTGATCACGTGGCTGATCATGCACTGATCACGTGGCTGATCATGCACTGATCACGTGGCTGATCATGCACTGATCACGTGAGACTGATCATGCACTGATCACGTCTATATCATGCACTGATCACATGACTGCCATGCACTGATCACGTGGATGATCATACACTAATCTTGTGACAGATCATGCACTGATCACGTGGCTGATCATGCACTGATACGTGACTGAGCATGGACTGATCACATGACTATCATGTGGTGATCACGTGACTTAATGGCGCTGATCATGTGACTGATCATGCGCTGATCATGTTTGCTATCATGCACTGATCACGTGCCTCTGGAGGCAATGAACAAAGAGCTGAGTAGGCACGAATCAAACAGTCAGCAGGCAATAATCATGGAACTCAGGTGTGAGGAATCATGCTGCTCAGCTGGCAATAATCAAGCAGCTGAGAGCAGGAATACGCAGCACAGCTGGCAATTGTCAAGCAGATGACAGGCAGGATCGTGCAGCTCAGCTGGCAATTGTCAAGCAGATGAGCAGACAGTAATCACGCAGCTCATCATGCCCTGATCACGTGACTGAGCATGCACTGTTCACGTGGCTGATCATGCACTGATCACGTGACTGATCATGCACTGATCACGTGGCTATCATGCACTGATCACGTGGCTGATCATGCACTGATCGCGTGGCTGATCATGCACTGATCACGTAACTGATCATGCACTGATCACGTGACTGATCATGCACTGATCACGTGGCTATCATGCACTGATCACTTGGCTGGACATGCACTGATCACGTGCCTGGTCATGCACTGATCGCGTGGCTGATCATGCACTGATCACGTGGCTGATCATGCACTGATCTCGTGTCTGATCATGCACTGATCGCGTGGCTATCATGCACTGCACGTGGCTGATCATGCATGATCACGCAGCTACCATGTACTGGTCACATGACTGATCATGCACTGATCACGTGACTGATCATGCAGTGATCACGTGGCTATCATGAACTACTCACGTGGCTGATCATGCAATGATCATGTAGCTACCATGTACAGGTCACGTGAATGATCATACACCCATCAGGTGACTGATCATGCACTGATCACGTGGCTATCATGCACTGATCACGAGACTGATCATGCACTGTTCACGTCTATATCATGCACTGATCACATGACTGCCGTGCACTGATCACGTGGATGATCATACACTAATCTTGTGACAGGTCATGCACTGATCACGTGGCTGATCATGCACTGATCACGTGACTGATCATGGACTGATCACATGACTATCATGTAGTGATCACGTGACTTAATGGCTCTGATCATGTGACTGATCATGCGCTGATCATGTTTGCTATCATACACTGATCATGTGCCTCTGGAGGCAATAAACAAAGAGCTGAGTAGGCACGAATCAGTCAGCAGGCAATAATCATGGAACACAGGTGTGAGGAATCATGCTGCTCAGCTGGCAATAATCAAGCAGCTGAGCAGGCAGGAATTACGCAGCACAGCTGTGTCAAGCAGATGACAGGCAGGAATCGTGCAGCTCAGCTGGCAATTGTCAAGCAGATGAGCAGACAGTAATCACGCAGCTCAGCAGGCCCAGATCACGTGACTGAGCATGCACTGTTCACGTGGCTGATCATACACTGATCACGTGATGATCATGCACTGATCACTTGGATATCATGCACTGATCACGTGGCTGATCATGCACTGTTCACGTGTCTGACCATGCACTGATCACGTGGCTGATCATACACTGCTCTGTCAACTGAATGCACTGATCACGTGGCTATCATGCACTGATCACGTGGCTGATCATGCACTGTTCACGTGGCTGATCACACACCTGTCACGTGACATATCATGCACTGATCACGTGGCACTCATGCACTGATCACGTGGCTGATCATACTCTGCTCACGTAACTCATGCACACATCAGTGGCTATCATGCACTGCTCACGTGGCTCGTCATGGAATGATCATAGCTACCATGCTGGTCACGTGACTGATCATGCAAAGATCACGTAAATGATCATGCACTGATCACGTGACTGATCATGTACTGATCACGTGACTGATCATGCACTGACCACGTGGCTATCATGCACTGCTCACGTGGCTGATCATGCAACGATCATGTAACCATGTACTGGTCACGTGACTGATCATGCACTGATCACGTAACTGATCATGCACTGATCACGTGGCTCATCATGCACTGATCACGTGGCTGATCACACATGTATCACGTGACTGATCATGCACTGATCACGTGGCTATCATGCACTGATCACGTGGCTATCATGCACTGATCACGTGGATATCATGCACTGATCACGTGGCTGATCACACCATCACTGCTATCACACGTGGCTATCATGCACTGATCACGTGGCTGATCATGCAATGATCACGTAGCTACCATGTACTGGTCACGTGACTGATCATGCACTGATCACGCCGTTGATCATCACACTGATCACGTGGCTGATCATGCACTGATCACGTGGCTGATCATGCACCATCAGCTGACTGATCATGCACTGATCACGTGGCTATCATGCACTGATCACGTGACTGATCATGCACATCACGTCTATATCATGCACTGATCACATGACTGCCATGCACTGATCACGTGGATGATCATACACTGATCACGTGACTGATCATGCACTGATCACGTGGCTGATCATGCACTGATACCGTGACTGAGCATGGACTGATCACATGACTATCATGCACTGATCACGTGACTTAATGGCACTGATCATGTGACTGATCATGCGCTGATCATGTTTGCTATCATACACTGATCATGTGCCTCTGGAGGCAATAAACAAGAGCTGAGTAGGCACGAATCAAACAGTCAGCAGGCAATAATCATGGAACTCAGCTGTGAGGAATCATGCTGCTCAGCTGGCAATAATCAAGCAGCTGAGCAGGCAGGAATTACGCAGCACAGCTGGCAATTGTCAAGCAGATGACAGGCAGGAATCGTGCAGCTCAGCTGGCAATTGTCAAGCAGATGAGCAGACAGTAATCACGCAGCTCAGCAGGCCCTGATCACGTGACTGAGCATGCACTGTTCACGTGGCTGATCATACACTGATCACGTGGCTGATCATGCACTGATCACGTGGCTGATCATGCACTGATCACGTAGCTGACCATGCACTGATCACGTGACTGATCATGCACTGATCACGTAACTGATCATGCACTGATCACGTGGCTGATCATGCACTGATCACGTGGCTGATCACACATGATCACGTGACTGATCATGCACTGATCACGTGGCTATCATGCACTGATCACGTGGCTGATCATGCACTGATCACGTGGCTGATCATGCACTGATCACGTAGCTACCATGCACTGGTCACGTGACTGATCATGCACTGATCACGTAATTGATCATGCACTGATCATGTGGCTGATCATGCACTGATCACGTGGCTGATCATGCACTGATCACATGACTGATCATGCACTGATCACGTGACTGATCATGCACTGATCACGTGGCTATCATGCACTGATCACGTGGCTGACATACACTGATCACGCATGTCGATCATGACTGATCACGTGGCTGATCATGCACTGATCACGTGACTGATCATGCACTGATCACGTGTCTGATCATGCACTGATCACGTGGCTATCATGCACTGCTCACGTGGCTGATCATGCATGATCACGCAGCTATCATGTACTGGTCACATGACTGATCATGCACTGATCACGTGACTGATCATGCAGTGATCACGTGGCATCATGCACTACTCACGTGGCTGATCATGCAATGATCATGTAGCTACCATGTACAGGTCACGTGAATGATCATACACCCATCAGGTGACTGATCATGCACTGATCACGTGGCTATCATGCACTGATCACGTGATCATGCACTGATCACGTCTATATCATGCACTGATCACATGACTGCCCATGCACTGATCACGTGGATGATCATACACTAATCATGTGACAGATCATGCACTGATCACGTGGCTGATCATGCACTGATACCGTGACTGAGCATGGACTGATCACATGACTATCATGTAGTGATCACGTGACTTAATGGCGCTGATCATGTGACTGATCATGCGCTGATCATGTTTGCTATCATACACTGATCATGTGCCTCTGGAGGCAATAAACAAAGAGCTGAGTAGGCACGAATCAAACAGTCAGCAGGCAATAATCATGGAACTCAGCTGTGAGGAATCATGCTGCTCAGCTGGCAATAATCAAGCAGCTGAGCAGGCAGGAATTACGCAGCACAGCTGGCAATTGTCAAGCAGATGACAGGCAGGAATCGTGCAGCTCAGCTGGCAATTGTCAAGCAGATGAGCAGACAGTAATCACGCAGCTCAGCAGGCCCAGATCACGTGACTGAGCATGCACTGTTCACGTGGCTGATCATACACTGATCACGTGATGATCATGCACTGATCACTTGGATATCATGCACTGATCACGTGGCTGATCATACACTGTTCACGTGTCTGACCATGCACTGATCACGTGGCTGATCATACACTGCTCACGTAACTGATCATGCACTGATCACGTGGCTATCATGCACTGATCACGTGGCTGAACATGCACTGTTCACGTGGCTGATCACACACCTGTCACGTGACATATCATGCACTGATCACGTGGCACTCATGCACTGATCACGTGGCTGATCATACTCTGCTCACGTAACTCATGCACACATCACGTGGCTATCATGCACTGCTCACGTGGCTCGTCATGGAATGATCACGTAGCAACCATATACTGGTCACGTGACTGATCATGCACAGATCACGTAAATGATCATGCACTGTTCTGACTGATCATGTACTGATCACGTGACTGATCATGCACTGATCACGTGGCTATCATGCACTGCTCACGTGGCTGATCATGCACTGATCACGTGCTCATGTACTGATCACATGACTGATCATGCACTGATCACGTAATTGATCATGCACTGATCACGTGGCTGCATCATGCACTGATCACGTGGCTGATCACACATGTATCACGTGACTGATCATGCACTGATCACGTGGCTCTCATGCACTGATCACGTGGCTGTCATGCACTGATCACGTGGATATCATGCACTGATCACGTGGCTGATCACACACGTGTCACATGACTGATCATGCACTGATCACGTGGCTATCATGCACTGATCACGTGGCTATCATGCACTGATCACGTGGCTGATCATGCACTGATCACGTAGCTACCATGCACTGATCACGTGACTGATCATGCACTGATCACGTATTGATCATGCACTGATCACGTGGCTGATCATGCACTGATCACGTGGCTGATCACACACTGATCACGTGACTGATCATGCACTGATCACGTGGCTGATCATGCACTGATCACGTGGCTGATCATGCACTGATCACGTGGCTGATCATGCGCTGATCACGCAGCTATCATGTACTGGTCACATGACTGATCATGCACTGATCACGTGACTGATCATGCACTGATCACGTGGCTATCATGCACTACTCACGTGGCTGATCATGCAATGATCATGTAGCTACCATGTACAGGTCACGTGATGATCATGCACACTGATCAGTGACTGATCATGCACTGATCACGTGGCTATCATGCACTGATCACGTGACTGATCATGCACTGATCACGTCTATATCATGCACTGATCACATGACTGCTGATCACTGTCACGTGGATGATCATACACTAATCTTGTGACAGATCATGCACTGATCACGTGGCTGATCATGCACTGATACGTGACTGAGCATGGACTGATCATGACTATCATGTAGTGATCACGTGACTTAATGGCGCTGATCATGTGACTGATCATGCGCTGATCATGTTTGCTATCATACACTGATCATGCCTCTGGAGGCAATAAACAAAGAGCTGAGTAGGCAAATCAAACAGTCAGCAGGCAATAATCATGGAACTCAGGTGTGAGGAATCATGCTGCTCAGCTGGCAATAATCAAGCAGCTGAGCAGGCAGGAATTACGCAGCACAGCTGGCAATTGTCAAGCAGATGACAGGCAGGAATCGTGCAGCTCAGCTGGCAATTGTCAAGCAGATGAGCAGACAGTAATCACGCAGCTCAGCAGGCCCAGATCACGTGACTGAGCATGCACTGTTCACGTGGCTGATCATACACTGATCACGTGATGATCATGCACTGATCACTTGGATATCATGCACTGATCACGTGGCTGATCATACACTGTTCGCGTGTCTGACCATGCACTGATCACGTGGCTGATCATACACTGATCACGTAACTGATCATGCACTGATCACGTGGCTATCATGCACTGATCACGTGGCTGATCATGCACTGATTCCCGTGGCTGATCACACTGTCGCGTGACATATCATGCACTGATCACGTGGCACTCATGCACTGATCGTGGCTGATCATGCACTGATCACGTAACTCATGCACATCGCGTGGCTATCATGCACTGCTCACGTGGCTCGTCATGGAATGATCACGTAGCTACCATATACTGGTCACGTGACTGATCATGCACTGATCACGTAAATGATCATGCACTGATCACGTGACTGATCATGCACTGATCACGTGACTGATCATGCACTGATCACGTGGCTATCATGCACTGCTCACGTGGCTGATCATGCACGATCACATAGCAACCATGTACTGGTCACGTGACTGATCATGCACTGATCACGTAATTGATCATGCACTGATCGCGTGCTCATCATGCACTGATCACGTGGCTGATCACACATGATCACGTGACTGATCATGCACTGATCACGTGGCTGATCATGCACTGATCACGTGGCTATCATGCACTGATCACGTGGCTGATCATGCACTGATCACGTGGCTGATCACACACTGATCACGTGACTGATCATGCACTGATCACGTGGCATCATGCACTGATCACGTGGCTGATCATGCACTGATCACGTAACTCATGCACTGATCACGTGGCTATCATGCACTGATCACGTGGCTGATCATGCTGATCCATGCCTGATCATACTGATCATGGCCTGATCATGCATGATCACGTAATGATCATGCACTGATCACGTGGCTGATCATGCACTGATCACGTGACTGATCATGCACTGATCGCGTGGCTGATCATGCACTGATCGCGTGGATATCATGCACTGATCACGTGGCTGATCATACACTATCACGTGACTGATCATGCACTGATCACGTGGCTGATCATGCACTGATCACGTGGCTATCATGCACTGATCACGTGGCTGATCATGCACTGATCATGACTGATCATGCACTGATCGTGACTGATCATGCACTGATCGCGTGACTGATCCTGCACTGATCACGTGGCTGATCATGCACTGATCACGTGGCTGATCACACATGATCACGTGACTGATCATGCACTGATCACGTGGCTATCATGCACTGATCACGTGGCTATCATGCACTGATCACGTGGCTGATCATGCACTGATCATGGCTTCCTGCATGCACTGATCGTGACTGATCATACACTGATCACGTAACTGATCATGCACTGATCACGTGGCTGATCATGCACTGATCACGTGGCTGATCATGCACTGATCACGTAACTGATCATGCACTGATCACGTGACTGATCATGCACTGATCACGTGGCTATCATGCACTGATCATGGCTGATCATGCACTGATCACGTGCCTGGTCATGCACTGATCACGTGGCTGATCATGCACTGATCACGTGACTGATCATGCTGATCGTGTCTACGATCATGCACTGATCACGTGGCTATCATGCACTGCTCACGTGGCTGATCATGCACTGATCGCGCCTACCATGTACTGGTCACATGACTGATCATGCACTGATCACGTGACTGATCATGCACTGATCGCGTGGCTATCATGAACTACTCACGTGGCTGATCATGCAATGATCATGTAGCTACCATGTACAGGTCACGTGAATGATCACACACCCATCAGGTGACTGATCATGCACTGATCACGTGGCTATCATGCACTGATCACGTGACTGATCATGCACTGATCACGTGCTATATCATGCACTGATCACATGACTGCCCATGCACTGATCACGTGGATGATCATACACTAATCATGTGACAGATCATGCACTGATCATGTGATCATGCACTGATCCGTGACTGAGCATGGACTGATCACATGACTATCATGTAGTGATCACGTGACTTAATGGCGCTGATCATGTGACTGATCATGCGCTGATCATGTTTGCTATCATACACTGATCATGTGCCTCTGGAGGCAATAAACAAAGAGCTGAGTAGGCACGAATCAAACAGTCAGCAGGCAATAATCATGGAACTCAGGTGTGAGGAATCATGCTGCTCAGCTGGCAATAATCAAGCAGCTGAGCAGGCAGGAATTACGCAGCACAGCTGGCAATTGTCAAGCAGATGACAGGCAGGAATCGTGCAGCAGCTCAGCTGGCAATTGTCAAGCAGATGAGCAGACAGTAATCACGCAGCTCAGCAGGCCCTGATCACGTGACTGAGCATGCACTGTTCACGTGGCTGATCATACACTGATCACGTGATGATCATGCACTGATCACTTGGATATCATGCACTGATCACGTGGCTGATCACACACTGTTCACGTGTCTGACCATGCACTGATCACGTGGCTGATCATACACTGATCACGTGCTGATCATGCACTGATCACGTGGCTATCATGCACTGATCACGTGGCTGATCATGCACTGATCACGTGGCTGATCACACACTGTCACGTGACATATCATGCACTGATCACGTGGCACTCATGCACTGATCACGTGGCTGATCATACACTGATCACGTAACTCATGCACACATCACGTGGTATCATGCACTGCTCACGTGGCTGTCATGCAATGATCATCGCAGCCATATACTGGTCACGTGACTGATCATGCACTGATCACGTAAATGATCATGCACTGATTCACGTGACTGATCATGCACTGATCACGTGACTGATCATGCACTGATCACGTGGCTATCATGCACTGCTCACGTGGCTGATCATGCAGCGATCACGTAGCAACCATGTACTGGTCATGACTGATCATGCACTGATCACGTAATTGATCATGCACTGATCGCGTGGCTCATCATGCACTGATCGCGTGGCTGATCACACATGTATCCGCGTGACTGATCATGCACTGATCACGTGGCTATCATGCACTGATCACGTGGCTGATCATGCACTGATCACGTGGCTATCATATGCACTGATCCGCGTGGCTGATCC